>NC_084585.2:21449111-21749111 GCF_033978685.3 Nerophis lumbriciformis
AGATAATTTTTCTAGTGAAACTAACAAAGATACATGTATCCAGGCATTATTAGACATGTTGCATGTTTAGTATAGGAATTATGTTGAAAAACATTTTTATTGCTTATTTCGCATTATCTCAGGATTTTAAGAACATAACTGTCATAATGAGAAAGAAACTACTTTTTGTGTTTGCAGGCCTTAAAATAGCATATGTTTCGAGTAAAACTCACAAGGATGCATTGTTTTAGGTTTTATTAGCCTATTTTGCATGTGTGGTTGGGAAGTTTTGTTTAAATAACTGTCAAAATTGAATGTAGCAGATATCTTTCATTATGAGTAAACCCCTAATTTATATAATTGTACACCTTACTTAATTAAATGATTCTTGTAAAACTCACATAGATACAATATTTTAAGCATTTTTAGACATAATGCATGTTTAGTTTTGGAGTTATGTTTATATATTTTTCATATTTGGTATGACAGTTACACTGTCATATTGAATTAAAAAAACTAACTTGCCTCTTTGTAAAACTTACAAAAGATAATTTTTCTAGTAAAACTAACAAAGATACATGTTTTTGGGGATTATTAGACATGTTGCATGTTTGGTGTAGGAATTATGATGAAAAACACTTTTATTGCTTATTTCGCATTATCTCAGGATTTTAAGAACATAACTGTCATAATGAGTAAAAAACTACTTTTTGTGTTTGCAGGCCTTAAAATAGCATATGTTTCGAGTACAACTCACAAGGATGCATTGTTTTAGGCTTTATTAGCCTATTTTGCACGTGTGGTTAGGAAGTTATGTTTAAATAACTGTCAAATTGAATGAAGCAGTTATCTTTAATTATGAGTAAACACCTAATTTATGTAATTGTACACCTTACCAAATTAACTGATTCTTGTAAAACTCACATAGATACAATATTTTAGGCATTTTTAGACATAATGCATGTTCAATTTTGGAGTTATGTTTATATAACTTTCAACTTGCCTCTTTGCAAAACTTACAAAAGTTAGTTTTTCTAGTAAAACTAACAAAGATAAATATATTCACGCATTATTAGACATGTTGCATGTTTAGTGTATTAATTATGTTGAAAAACATTTTTATTGCTTATTTCGCATTATCTCAGGATTTTAAGAACATAACTGTCATAATGAGTAAAAAACTACTTTTTGTGATTGCAAGCCTTAAAATAGCATATGTTTCGATTAAAACTCACAAGGATGCATTGTTTTAGGCTTTATTAGCCTATTTGCACCTGTGGTTAGGAAGTTATGTTTAAATAACTGTCAAATTGAATGTAGCAGTTATCTGTCATTATGAGTAAACACCTAATTTATGTGATTGTACACCTTACCAAATTAACTGATTCTTGTAAAACTCACATAGATACAATATTTTAGGCATTTTTAGACATAATGCATGTTTAGTTTTGGAGTTATGTTTATATAACTTTCATATTTGGTATGACAGTTATACTGTCATATTGAATTAACAAAACTAACTTGCCTCTTTGCAAAACTTACAAAAGATAGTTTTTCTAGTAAAACTAACAAAGATAAATATATTCACGCATTATTAGACATGTTGCATGTTTAGTGTAGGAATTATGTTGAAAAACATTTGTATTGCTTATTTCGCATTTTCTCAGGATATTAAGAACATTACTGTCATGATGAGTAAAAAACTACTTTTTGTGTTTGCAAGCCTTAAAATAGCAAATGTTTCGATTAAAACTCACAAGGATGCAATGTTTAAGGCTTTATTAACCTATTTGCAGGTGTGATTAGGAAGTTATGTTTAAATAACAGTCAAATTGAATAAAGCAGTTATATTGTCATTATGAAAAAAAACAATTTTTGTATTTGTAAACCTTACCAAATTACCTGATTCTGGTGAAACTCACATAGATACAATATTACAGGCATTTTGAGACATAATGCATGTTCAGTTTTGGAGTTATGTTTATATAACTTTCAAATTTGGTAAGACAGTTATACTGTCATATTGAATTAAAAAAACTGACTTGCCTCTTTGCAAAACTTACAAAAGATAATATTTCTAGTGAAACTAACAAAGATACATGTCTTCAGGCATTATTAGACATGTTGCATGTTTGGTGTAGGAATTATGATTAAAAACGTTTTTTATTGCTTATTTCGCATTATCTCAGGATTTTAAGAACATAACTGTCATGATGAGTAAAAAACTACTTCTTTCTTTTGCAGGCCTTAAAATAGCATATCTTTCGAGTACAACTCACAAGGATGCATTGTTTTAGGCTTTATTAGCCTATTTTGCATGTGTGGTTAGGACGTTTTGTTTAAATAACTGTCAAATTGAATGTAGCAGTTATCTGTCATTATGATTAAACCCATAATTTATGTAATTGAATCAGTTAATTTGGTAAGGACCAAATTAACTGATTCTTGTAAAACTCACATAGATACAAAAATTTAGGCATTTTTAGACATAATGCATGTTCAATATTGGAGTTATGTTTATATAACTTTCATATTTGGTATGACAGTTATACTGTCATATTGAATTAACAAAACTAACTTGCCTCTTTGCAAACTTACAAAAGATAATTTTTCTAGTAAAACTAACAAAGATACATGTCTTCAGGCATTATTAGACATGTTGCATGTTTGGTGTAGGAATTATGTTGCAAAACATTTTTATTGCTTATTTCGCATTATCTCTGGATATTAAGAGCATTACTGTCATGATGAGTAAAAAACTACTTTTTGTGTTTGCAAGCCTTAAATAGCAAATGTTTCGATTAAAACTCACAAGGATGCAATGTTTAAGGCTTTATTAACCTTTGTGCATGTGTGATTAGGAAGTTGTTTAAATAACAGTCAAATTGAATAAAGCAGTTATATTGTCATTATGAAAAAAAACAATTTTTTTATTTGTAAACCTTACCAAATTACCTGATTCTGGTGAAACTCACATATATACAATATTACAGACATTTTTACATGTTCAGTTTTGGAGTTATGTTTATATAACTTAAACATTTAGTATGACAGTTATACTGTCATATTGAATTAAAAAAACTAACTTGCCTCTTTGCAAAACTTACAAAAGATAATTTTTCTAGTAAAACTAACAAAGATACATGTCTTCAGGCATTATTAGACATGTTGCATGTTTGGTGTAGGAATTATGTTGAAAAAATATTTTTATTGCTTATTTCGCATTATCTCAGGATTTTAAGAACATAACTGTCATGATGAGTAAAAAACTACTTTTTGTGTTTGCAGGCCTTAAAATAGCATATCTTTCGAGTACAACCCACAAGGATGCATTGTTTTAGGCTTTATTAGCCTATTTTGCATGTGTGGTTAGGAAGTTTTGTTTAAATAACTGTCAAATTGAATGTAGCAGTTATCTGTCATTATGAGTAAACCCCTAATTTATGTAATTGTACACCTTACCAAATTAACTGATTCTTGTAAAACTCACATAGATACAATATTTTTGGCATTTTTAGACATAATGCATGTTTAATATTGGAGTTATGTTTATATAACTTTCATATTTGGTATGACAGTTATACTGTCATATTGAATTAACAAAACTAACTTGCCTCTTTGCCAAAATTACAAAAGATAATTTTTCTATTAAAACTAACAAAGATAAATATCTTCAGGCATTATTAGACATGTTGCATGTTTGGTGTAGGAATTATGTTGAAAAACATTTTTATTGCTTATTTCGCATTATATAAGGATATTAAGAACATTACTGTCATAATGAATAAAAAAACTACTTTTTGTGTTTGCAAGCCTTAAAATAGCAAATGTTTCGAGTAAAACTCACAAGAATGCATTGTTTTAGGCTTTTTTAACCAGATTGCATGTGTGATTAGGGAGTTATGTTTAAATAACAGTCAAATTGAATGTATCAGTTATACTGTCATGAAAAAAAAAGTTATGTTCATATAACTTTTACATTTAGTATGACAGTTATACTGTTGTATTGAATTAAAAAAAACTAACGTGCGTCATTGCAAAACTTACAAAAGATAAATTTTCTAGTGAAACTGAATTATAATAACTGCTACATTCAATTTGACAGTTATTTACACATAACTTCCTAACCACACATGCAAAATAGGCTAATAAAGCCTAAAACAATGCATCCATGTAAGTTTTACCAGAATCAGGTATTTTGGTAAGGTTTACAAATACAAAAAATAGGTTTTACTCATAATGACAATATAACTGCCACACTCAACATGACAGTTATTTAAACAAAATTCCTAAACCAAACATGATACATGGCTAATAATGCCTGGAGAAATGCATCTTTGTGATTTTTACTAGAAAAAAATATTTTGTAAGGTTTGTAAAGACAAAAGTTAGTTTTTTTTTACTCAATATAATGGTATAACTGTCATACTAAATATGAAAGTTATATAAACATAATTCCAAAACCAAACTCCTAAACCAAACTTGCAGTCTGACTTAAACTGCCTGTAATATTGAATCTATGTGATTTTTGCCGGAATCAGGTATTTTGGTAAGGTTTACAAATACAAAACTTGGGTTTTACTCATAATGACAGTATAACTGCAACATTTGATATGACAGTTATTTAAACATGACTCTTAAACCAAACATGATAAATGACTAATAATGCCTGGAGAAATGTATCTTTGTGAGTTTTACTGGAAAAAAATAATGTGTAAGGTTTATAAAGACACAAGTTATTTTTTTAAATTTAATATGATGGTATAACTGTCATACTAAATATGAAAGATATATAAACATAACTCCAAAATCAACATGCATTTTGTCTAAAAAATGCCTGTAATATTGTATCTATGTGAGTTTTACCAGAATCAGGTATTTTGGTAAGGTTGACAAATACAAAAAATAGGTTTTACTCATAATGACAGTATACTGCCACACTCAATATGACAATTATTTAAACATAACTCCTAAAACACAAATGCAAAATGACTAATAATGCCTAGAGAAAGGTATATTTGTAAATTTTACTGGAAAACAATATTTTGTAAGGTTTGTAAAGAAACAAATTAGTTTGTTTTTTTACTCAATATGATGGTATAACTTTCATACTAAATATGAAAGTTATATAAACATAACTCCAAAACCAAACATGCTTTATGTCTAAAAATTCCTGTAATAATGTATCAATGTGGGTTTTACCAGAATCAGGTATTTTGGTAAGGTTTACAAAATCTAGGTTTTACTCACTATGACAGTATACTGTCACATTCAATCTGACAGTTATTTAAACATACTGTAACTCCTAAACCACAAATGCTAAATGGCTTATAATGCCTGGAGTAATGTATATTTGTGAGTTTTCCTGGAAAAAAAATAAAATTGTAAGTTTTGTAAAGACACAAGTTAGTTTGTTTGCTTAATATGACAGTGTAACTGGCATACTAAATATAAAAGTTAGATAAACATAACTCCAAAACAGAACTTGCAATACGTCTAAAAATTCCTGTAATATTGAATCTATTTGAGTTTTACCAGATTCAGTTATTTTGGTAAGGTTTACAAATACAAAAATTCGGTTTTACTCGTAATGACAGTAAAACTGCCATATTCAAAATAACAGTTATTTAAACATAACTCCTAAACCAAACATGCTAAATGGATATTAATGCCTGGAGAAATGTATAAAAACATAACTCCAAAACCAAACATGCATTATGTCTAAAAATGCCTGTAGTATTGTATCTATGTGAGTTTTACCAGAATCAGGTATTTTGGTAAGGTTTACATATACACAAGTTAGGTTTTACTCATAATGACAGTATATGTGTCACATTTAATATGACAGTTATGTAAATATAACTCCTATACCACACATGCAAAATGGTTAATAATGCCTGGAGAAATGTATCTTTGTGAATTTTGCTGGAAAAAACGAATTTGTAAGGTTTATAAAGATACAAGTTAAATGTTTACTTAATATGATGATATAACTGTCATACTAAATCTGAACGTTACATAAACATAACTCCAAACCAAACATGCATTATGTCTAAAAATGCCTGTAATATTGTATTCATGTGAGTTTAACTAGAATCAGTTGTTTTTGTACGGTTTACAAATACAAAATATTGGTTTTACTCACTATGACAGTATACTGTCACATTCAATCTGACAGTTATTTAAACATAACTCCTAAACCAAACATGTTTTATGTCTAAAAATTCCTGTAATATTGTATCTATATAAGTTTTACCAGAATCAGGAATTTTGGTAAGGTTTACAAATACAAAAAATATGTTTTATTCATAATGACAATATAACTACCACACTCCACATGACAGTTATTTAAACATAATTCCTAAACCAAACATGATACATGGCTAATAATGCCTGGAGAAATGTATCTTTGTGATTTTCACAAGTTCAATTTTTTACTTAATATGATGATATAACTGTCACACTAAATATGAAAGTTATATAAACATAACTCCAAATCCAAACATGCATTATGTCTAAAAATGTCTGTAATATTGTATCTATGTGAGTTTTACCAGAATCAGGTATTTTGGTAAGGGTGACAAATACAAAAATTAGGTTTTACTCATAATAACAATATAACTGCCACATTGACTGCCACCAAACATGCATTATGTCTAAAAATGCTTGTAATTTTGAATCCATGTGAGTTTTACTAGAATCAGTTGTTTTTGTAAGGTTTACAAATACAAAATATTAGTTTTACTCATAATGACAGTATACTGTCACAATTAATCTGACAAAATGGCTAATAATGTATCTTTGTGAGTTTTACTGGAAAAAATATTTTTTAAGGTTTGTAAAGACACAAGTTAGTTGTTTTTTTTACACAATTTAACAGTATAGCTGTCATACTATATATGAAAGTTATATAAACATAATTCCAAAACCAAATATGCAATCCGTCTAAAAATGCCTGTAATATTGAATATATGTGAGTTTGATCAAAATCAGGTATTTTGGTAAGGTTTACGAATACAAAAATTAGGTTTTACTCATAGTGACAGTATAACTGCCATACTCAATATGACAGTTAATTAAACATAACTCCTAAAACACAAATGCAAAATGACTACTAGTGCCTAAAGAAATGTATATTTGTGAATTTTACTGGAAAACAATATTTTGTAAGGTTTTTAAAGATACAAATTAGTTGTTTTTTTACTCAATATGATGGTATAACTGCCATACTAAATATGAAAGTTATATAAACATAACTCCAAAACCAAACATGCTTTATGTCTAAAAATTCCTGTAATATTGTAACGATGTGGGTTTTACCAGAATCAGGTATTTTGGTAAGGTTTACAAATACAAAAAATAGGTTTTACTCATAATGACAGTATAACTGCCACACTCAATATGACAGTTATTTAAACATAACTCCTAAACCAAACATGATAAATGACTAATTATGCCTGGAGAAATGTATCTTTGTGAGTTTTACTGGGAAAAAAAAAATTGTAAGGTTTATAAAGAAACGTTATTTTTTTTTTTTACTCAATAAGATGGTATAACTGTCATACTAAATATGAAAGTTGTATAAACATAACTCCAAAACCAAACATGCGTTATGTCTAAAAATGCCTGCAATATTGTATCTATGTGATTTTTACCAGAATCAGGTATTTTTGGTAAGGTTTACAAATACAAAAATTAGGTTTTACTCACTATGACAGTATACTGTCACATTCAATCTGACAGTTATTTAAACATACTGTAACTCCTAAACCATAAATACAAATTGGCTAATAAAGTCTGGAGAAATGTATCTTTGTGAGTTTTCCTGGAAAAAAAATAAAAAAATTATAAGGTTTGTAAAGACACAAGTTAGTTTTTTTACTTAATATGACAGTAAAACTGTCATACTAAATATGAAAGTTAAATAAACATAACTCCAAAACTGAACTGCAATACGTCTAAAAATGCCTGTAATATTGAATCTATATGAGTTTTACCAGATTCAGGTATTTTGGTAAGGTTTACAAATACAAAAATTGGGTTTTACTCATAATGACAGTATAACTTCCATTTTCAAAATAACAGTTATTTAAACATAACTCCTAAACCAAACATGCTAAATAGCTAATAATGCCTAGGGAAATGTATCTTTGTGAGTTTTACTAGAAAAAAATATTTTGTAAGGTTTGTAAAGAAAAAGTTTTTTTTTTTTTTTTTTACTCAATATGATGGTATAACTGTCAAACTAAATATAAAAGTAATATAAACATCATTCCAAAACCAAACTCCTAAACCAAACTTGCAATCCGTCTTAAACTGCCTGTAATATTGAATCTATATGTGTTTTGCCAGAATCACGTATTTTGGTAAGGTTCACAAATACAAAACTTGGGTTTTACTCATAATGACAGTATAACTGCATTATTTGATATGACAGTTATTTAAACATAACTCCTAAACCAAACATGGCAAATAGCTAATAATGCCTGGAAAAATGTATATAAACATAACTCCAAAACCAAACATGCATTATGTCTAAAAATGCCTGTAATTTTGTATCTATGTGAGTTTTACCAGAATCAGGTATTTTGGTAAGGTTGACAAACACAAAATGGCTAATAATGCCTGGAGAAATGTGTCTTTGTGAGTTTTACAGGGGGAAAAAAATATTTTGTAAGGTTTAATAAGACACAAAATAGTTTTTTTTATTCAATATGTTTGTATAACTGTCATAATAAATGTAAAAGTTATATAAACATAACTCCAAAACCAAACATGCATTATGTCTAAAAATGCCTGTAATATTGAATCTATGTGAGTTTTACTAGAATCAGGTATTTTGTTAAGGTTTACAAATACAAAAATTAGGTTTTACTCACTATGACAGATACTGTCACATTCAATCTGACTGTTATTTAAACACAAATTCTAAACCACAGATGCAAAATGGCTAATAATAACCGGAGAAATGTATTTTTGTGAGTTTTCCTGGAAAAAAAACATTTTGTAAGGTTTGTATTGACACAAGTTAGTTTTTTTTACTCAATATGATGGAAACATGCTTTATGTCTAAAAAAATCTTGTAATATTTTATCCATGTGAGTTTTATCAGAATCAGTTATTTTGGTAATTTTACAAATACAAAAGATAGGTTTTACTCATAATGAAAGTATACTGTCACATTCAATCTGACTGTTATTTAAACAAAACTCTAAACCAAACATGGTTAATGGCTAATAATGCCTGGAGAAATGTATCTTTGTGAGTTTTAGTGGAATTTTTTTTTTTTAAGGTTTATAAAGACACAAGTTAGTTTTTTTTACTCAATATGACAGTATAACTGTAATACTAAATGTAAAAAATATATAATCATAACTCCAAAACCAAACATGCATTATGTTTAAAAATGCCTGTAATTTTGTATCCATGCAAGTTTTACTAAAATCAATTGTTGTAGTAAGGTTTGCAATTACAAAATATTGGTTTTACTCACCATGATAGTATA
Organism: Nerophis lumbriciformis; assembly: GCF_033978685.3. Taxonomy (NCBI): domain Eukaryota; kingdom Metazoa; phylum Chordata; class Actinopteri; order Syngnathiformes; family Syngnathidae; genus Nerophis; species Nerophis lumbriciformis. The sequence continues at coordinate 21,458,596 of NC_084585.2, forward strand.
CTGTCACATTCAATTTGACAGTTATTTAAACATAACTACCAAACCACACATGCAAAATGGCTATAATGACTGGAGAAATGTATCTTTGTGAGATTACTGGAAAAACATATTTTGTAAGGTTTGTAAAGAAACAATTTAGTTTTTTTTACTTAATATGATGAGGTAGCGACTTTTCCAGGGTGTACCCCGCCTTCCGCCCGATTGTAGCTGAGGTAGGCTCCAGCCCCCTCGCGACCCCGAAGGGAATAAGCGGTAGAAAATGGATGGATGGATGGACAGTATAACTGTCATACTAAATGTAAAAGTAGTATAAACATAACTCCAAAACCAAACATGCATTATGTCTAAAAATGCCTGTAATATTGTATCCATGTGAGTTTTACTAGAATCAGTTGTTTTTGTAAGTTTTGCAAATACAAAATATTGGTTTTACTCACTATGACAGTATACTGTCACATTCAATCCGTATGCTATTTAAACATAACTCCTAAACCACACATGCAAAATGACTAATAATGCCTGGAAAAATGTATCTCTGTGAATTTTACTGGAAAAAAATATTTTGTAAGGTTTGAAAATTACAAGTTTGTTATTTTTTACTCAATTTGACAGTATAACTATCATACTAAATATGAAAGTTATATACACATAACTCTAAAACTAAACTTGCAATCCGTCTAAAAATGCCTGTAATATTGAATCTATGTCAGTTTTACTAAAATCAGGTATTTTGGTAAGGTTTACAAATACAAAAATTAGGTTTTACTCATAATGACCGTATAACTGCCACATTTAACATGACAGGTATTTAAACATAATTCCTAGACCAAACATGATAAATGGCTAATAATGCCTGGAGAAATGTATCTTTGTGAGTTTTACAGGAAAAAAAATAATTTGTAAGGTTTATAAAGACACAAGGTAGTTTTTTTACTCAATATGATGGTATAACCGTCATACTAAATATGACAGTTATATAAACATAACTCCAAAAACAAACATGAATTTTGTCTAAAAATACCTGTAATATTGTATCTATGTGAGTTTTACCAGAATCAGGTATTTTGGTAAGGTTTACAAATACAAAAATTTGGTTTTACTCACTATGACAGGATACTGTCACATTCAATCTGATAGTTATGTAAACATAACTCCTAACCACACATAATGCCTGGAGAAATGTATCTTTGTGAGTTTTACTAGGAAACATTTTTTGTAAGGTTTGTAAAGACACACGTTAGTTTTTTTTACTCAATATGACAGTATAACTGTCATACTACATGCAAAAAATATATAAACATGACTCTAAAACCAAACTTGCAATCCGTCTAAAAATGTCTGTTATATTGAATCTATGTGAGTTTTACCAAAATGAGGTATTTTGGTAAGGTTGACAAATAAAAAAAATAGGTTTTACTGATAGTGACATTATAAGTGCCACACTCAATATGACAGTTATTTAAACATAACTCATAAGCGACACATGAAAATGGCTATTAATCCTGGAGAAATGTATTTTTGTTAGTTTTACTAGAGTAATGATCTTTTGTAAGGTTTGCAAAGACACAAGTTTTTTTACTCAATATGACGGTATAACTGTCAAACTAAATGAAAAAGTTACAGAAACATAACTCCAAAACCAAACTCAAAAATCAAACATGCAATCCGTTTAAAAATGCCTGTAATATTAAATATATGTGAGTTTTATCAGAATCAGGTATTTTGGTAAGGTTTACAAATACAAAAATTGGGTTTTACTCATAATGACAGTAAAACTGCCATAATCAAAATAACAGTTATTTAAACATAACTCCTAAACCAAACATGCTAAATGGATATTAATGCCTGGAGAAATGTATAAAAACATAACTTCAAAACCAAACATGCATTATGTCTAAAAATGCCTGTAGTATTGTATCTATGTGAGTTTTACCAGAATCAGGTATTTTGGTAAGGTTTACATATACACAAATTGGGTTTTACTCATAATGACAGTATAACTTCCATTTTCAAAATAACAGTTATTTAAACATAACTCCTAAACCAAACATGCTAAATAGCTAATAATGCCTAGGGAAATGTATCTTTGTGAGTTTTACTAGAAAAAAATATTTTGTAAGGTTTGTAAAGAAACATTTTTTTTTTTTTTTTACTCAATATGATGGTATAACTGTCAAACTAAATATAAAAGTAATATAAACATCATTCCAAAACCAAACTCCTAAACCAAACTTGCAATCCGTCTTAAACTGCCTGTAATATTGAATCTATATGTGTTTTACCAGAATCACGTATTTTGGTAAGGTTCACAAATACAAAACTTGGGTTTTACTCATAATGACAGTATAACTGCATTATTTGATATGACAGTTATTTAAACATAACTCCTAAACCAAACATGGCAAATAGCTAATAATGCCTGGAAAAATGTATATAAACATAACTCCAAAACCAAACATGCATTATGTCTAAAAATGCCTGTAATTTTGTATCTATGTGAGTTTTACCAGAATCAGGTATTTTGGTAAGGTTGACAAATACAAAATGGCTAATAATGCCTGGAGAAATGTGTCTTTGTGAGTTTTACAGGGGGAAAAAAAAATTTTGTAAGGTTTAATAAGACACAAAATGTTTTTTTTTATTCAATATGTTTGTATAACTGTCATAATAAATGTAAAAGTTATATAAACATAACTCCAAAACCAAACATGCATTATGTCTAAAAATGCCTGTAATTTTGTATCTATGTGAGTTTTACCAGAATCAGGAATTTTGGTAAGGTTTATAAATACAAAAATTAGGTTTTACTCATAATGACAGTATAACTGCCACCCTCAATATGACGGTTATGTTAACATAACTCCTAAACCACACATGCAAAATGGCTAATAATGCCTGGAGAAATGTGTCTTTGTAAGTTTTACAGGGGGAAAAAAATATTTTGTAAGGTTTAATAAGACACAAAATAGTTTTTTTTATTCAATATGTTTGTATAACTGTCATAATAAATGTAAAAGTTATATAAACATAACTCCAAAACCAAACATGCATTATGTCTAAAAATGCCTGTAATATTGAATCTATGTGAGTTTTACTAGAATCAGGTATTTTGTTAAGGTTTACAAATACAAAAATTAGGTTTTACTCACTATGACAGATACTGTCACATTCAATCTGACTGTTATTTAAACACAAATTCTAAACCACAGAGGCAAAATGGCTAATAATAACCGGAGAAATGTATTTTTGTGAGTTTTCCTGGAAAAAAAATTTTTGTAAGGTTTGTATTGACACAAGTTAGTTTTTTTTTACTCAATATGATGGAAACATGCTTTATGTCTAAAAAAATCTTGTAATATTTTATCCATGTGAGTTTTATCAGAATCAGTTATTTTGGTAATTTTACAAATACAAAAGATAGGTTTTACTCATAATGAAAGTATACTGTCACATTCAATCTGACTGTTATTTAAACAAAACTCTAAACCAAACATGGTTAATGGCTAATAATGCCTGGAGAAATGTATCTTTGTGAGTTTTAGTGGAATTTTTTTTTTTTAAGGTTTATAAAGACACAAGTTAGTTTTTTTTACTCAATATGACAGTATAACTGTAATACTAAATGTAAAAAATATATAAACATAACTCCAAAACCAAACATGCATTATGTTTAAAAATGCCTGTAATTTTGTATCCATGCAAGTTTTACTAAAATCAATTGTTGTAGTAAGGTTTGCAATTACAAAATATTGGTTTTACTCACCATGATAGTATACTGTCACATTCAATTTGACAGTTATTTAAACATAACTACCAAACCACACATGCAAAATGGCTATAATGACTGGAGAAATGTATCTTTGTGAGATTACTGGAAAAACATATTTTGTAAGGTTTGTAAAGAAACAATTTAGTTTTTTTTACTTAATATCATGAGGTAGCGACTTTTCCAGGGTGTACCCCGCCTTCCGCCCGATTGTAGCTGAGGTAGGCTCCAGCCCCCTCGCGACCCCGAAGGGAATAAGCGGTAGAAAATGGATGGATGGATGGACAGTATAACTGTCATACTAAATGTAAAAGTAGTATAAACATAACTCCAAAACCAAACATGCATTATGTCTAAAAATGCCTGTAATATTGTATCCATGTGAGTTTTACTAGAATCAGTTGTTTTTGTAAGTTTTGCAAATACAAAATATTGGTTTTACTCACTATGACAGTATACTGTCACATTCAATCTGTATGCTATTTAAACATAACTCCTAAACCACACATGCAAAATGACTAATAATGCCTGGAAAAATGTATCTCTGTGAATTTTACTGGAAAAAAATATTTTGTAAGGTTTGAAAATTACAAGTTTGTTATTTTTTACTCAATTTGACAGTATAACTATCATACTAAATATGAAAGTTATATACACATAACTCTAAAACCAAACTTGCAATCCGTCTAAAAATGCCTGTAATATTGAATCTATGTGAGTTTTACTAAAATCAGGTATTTTGGTAAGGTTTACAAATACAAAAATTAGGTTTTACTCATAATGACCGTATAACTGCCACATTTAACATGACAGGTATTTAAACATAATTCCTAGACCAAACATGATAAATGGCTAATAATGCCTGGAGAAATGTATCTTTGTGAGTTTTACAGGAAAAAAAATAATTTGTAAGGTTTATAAAGACACAAGGTAGTTTTTTTACTCAATATGATGGTATAACCGTCATACTAAATATGACAGTTATATAAACATAACTCCAAAAACAAACATGAATTTTGTCTAAAAATACCTGTAATATTGTATCTATGTGAGTTTTACCAGAATCAGGTATTTTGGTAAGGTTTACAAATACAAAAATTTGGTTTTACTCACTATGACAGGATACTGTCACATTCAATCTGATAGTTATGTAAACATAACTCCTAAACCACACATGCAAAATGGCTAATAATGCCTGGAGAAATGTATCTTTGTGAGTTTTACTAGGAACATTGTTTTGTAAGGTTTGTAAAGACACAAGTTAGTTTTTTTTACTCAATATGACGGTATAACTGTCATACTACATGCAAAAAATATATAAACATGACTCCAAAACCAAACTTGCAATCCGTCTAAAAATGTCTGTTATATTGAATCTATGTGAGTTTTACCAAAATAAGGTATTTTGGTAAGGTTGACAAATAAAAAAAATAGGTTTTACTGATAGTGACATTATAAGTGCCACACTCAATATGACAGTTATTTAAACATAACTCATAAGCGACACATGAAAATGGCTATTAATCCTGGAGAAATGTATTTTTGTTAGTTTTACTAGAGTAATGATCTTTTGTAAGGTTTGCAATATGACGGTATAACTGTCAAACTAAGAAAAAGTTACAGAAACATAACTCCAAAACCAAACTCAAAAATCAAACATGCAATCCGTTTAAAAATGCCTGTAATATTAAATATATGTGCGTTTTATCAGAATCAGGTATTTTGGTAAGGTTTACAATACCAAAATTAGGTTTTACTCATAATGACAGTATAACTGCCACACTCAATATGACAGTTATTTAAACATAACTCCTAAAACACACATGCAAAATGACTAATAATGCGTGGGAAAATGTATCTTTGTGATTTTTACTGGAAAAAAATATTTTGTAAGGTTTGTAAAGATACTGTTTTTTGTTTTTTTTTAACTCAATATGATGGTATAACCTCCTCTCTGAGCTGCCACCTTAACGTGGTAGAGGAGTTTGCGTGTCCCAATGATCCTAGGAGCTATGTTGTCCGGGGGCTTGATGCCCCCTGGTAGGGTCTCCCAAGACAAACTGGTCCTAGGTGAGGGATCAGACAAAGAGCAGCTCGAAGACCTCTATGAAGAAAACGACTAAGGAACCCAGATTTCCCTCGCCCGGACGCGGGTCACCGGGGCCCCCCTCTGGAGCCAGGCCCGGAGGTGGGGCACGATGGCGACCGCCTGGTGGCCGGGCCTGTCCCCATGGGGCCCGGCCGGGCACAGCCCGAAGAGGCAACGTGGGTCCCCCCTCCAATGGGCTCACCACCCATAGCAGGGGTCATAGAGGTCGGGTGCAGTTATACTGTCAGATTGAGTAAAAAAAACTAACGTGTGTCTTTACAAACCTTACAAAATATGTGTCCTAGTAAAACTCACAAAGATACATTTCTCCAGGCATTATTAGCCATTTTGCATGTGTGGTTTAGGAGTTGTGTTTACATAAATGTCAGATTGAATGTGACAGTATACTGTCATAGTGAGTAAAACCTAATTTTTGTATTTGTAAACCTTACTAAAATACCTGATTCTGGTAAAACTCACATATTACAGGTATTTTTCATGTTTGTTTTTGGAGTTATGTTTATATAACTTTCATATTTAGTATGACGGTTATACCATCATATTGAGTAAAAAAAAATACCTTGTGTCTTTATAAACCTTACAAATTATTTTTTTCCTGTAAAACTCACAAAGATACATTTCTCCAGGCATTATTAGCCATTTATCATGTTTGGTTTATGAATTATGTTTAAATACCTGTCATGTGAAACGTGGCAGTTATATTGTCATTATGAGTAAAACCTATTTTTTGTATTTGTAAACCTTACCAAATACCTGATTCTGGTAAAAATCACATAGATACAATATTACAGGAATTTTTAGACATAAAGCATGTTTGGTTTTGGAGTTATGTTTATATAACTTTCATATTTAGTATGACAGTTAAACAATCATATTGAGTAAAAAAAAATAATTTGTGTCTTTACAAACCTTACAAAATATTTTTTTTTCATTAAAATTCACAAAGATACATTTTTCCAGGCATTATTAGCCATTTTGCATTTGTTTTTTAGGAGTTTTGTTTAAAAAACTGTCATGTTGAGTGTGGCAGTTATACTGTCATGAGTAAAACCTAATTGTTGTATTTGTAAACCTTACCAAAATACCTGATTTTGGTAAAACTCACATAGATTCAATATTACAGGCATTTTTAGACGTATTGCAAGTTTGCCTATCTCAGCTACAATCGGGCAGAAAGGCGGGTTACACCTTGGAAAAGTCGCCACCTCATCATAGTCATTTATGTTTAAATAACTGTCAAATTGAATGTGACAGTATACTATCATGGTGAGTAAAACCAATATTTTGTATTTGCAAACCTTACTACAACAATTGATTTTAGTAAAACACACAAGATACAAAATTACAGGCATTTTTAAACATTATGCATGTTTGGTTTTGGAGTTATGTTTATATATTTTTTACATTTAGTATTACAGTTATACTGTCATATTGAGTAAAAAAAACTAACTTGTGTCTTTATAAACCTTAAAAAAAAAAAATTCCAGTAAAACTCACAAAGATACATTTCTCCAGACATTATTAGCCATTAACCATGTTTGGTTTAGAGTTATGTTTAAATAACTGTCATATTGAGTGTGGCAGATATACTGTCATTATGAGTAAAACCTATTTTTTGTATTTGTAAAATTACCAAAATAACTGATTCTGATAAAACTCACATGGATAAAATATTACAGGATTTTTTTAGACATAAAGCTGTTTCCATCATATTGAGTAAAAAAAACTAACTTGTGTCTATACAAACCTTACAAAACATTTTTTTTCCAGTAAAACTCACAAAAATACATTTCTCCAGTTAATGTTAGCCATTTTGCATCTGTGGTTTAGAATTTGTGTTTAAATAACAGTCAGATTGAATGTGACAGTATACTGTCATAGTGAGTAAAACCTTATTTTTGTAAACCTTAAAAAAATACCTGATTCTAGTAAAACTCACATAGATTCAATATTACAGGCATTTTTAGACGGATTGCATGTTTGGTATTGGAGTTATGTTTATATAACTTTTACATTTATTATGACAGTTATACAAACATATTGAATAAAAAAACATATTTTGTGTCTCATCAAACCTTACAAAATATTTTTTTTCCTGTAAAACTCACAAAGATACATTTCTCCAGGCATTATTAGGCATTTTGCATGTGTGGTTTAGGAGTTATGTTAACATAACCGTCATATTGAGGGTGGCAGTTATACTGTCATTATGAGTAAAACCTAATTTTTGTATTCATAAACCTTACCAAAATTCCTGATTCTGGTAAAACTCACATAGATACAATATTACAGGCATTTTTAGACATAATGCATGTTTGGTTTTGGAGTTATGTTTATACACATTTTTCCAGGCATTATTAGCCATTTATCATGTTTGGATTAGGAGTTATGTTTAAATAACTGTCATATCAAATAATGCAGTTATACTGTCATTATGAGTAAAACCCAAGTTTTGTATTTGTAAACCTTACCAAAATACCTGATTCTAGTTAAAACTCATATAGATTCAATATTACAGGCAGTTTAAGATGGATTGCAAGTTTGGTTTAGGAGTTTGGTTTTGGAATGATGTTTATATTACTTTTATATTTAGTTTGACAGTTATACCATCATATTGAGTAAAAAAAACAAAAAACTTTTGTCTTTACAAACCTTACAAAATATTTGTTTTCTAGTAAAATTCACAAAGATACATTTCTCCAGGCATTATTAGCTATTTAGCATGTTTGGTTTAGGAGTTATGTTTAAATAACTGTTATTTTGAATATGGCAGTTATACTGTCATTATGAGTAAAACCCAATTTTTGTATTTGTAAACCTTACCAAAATACCTGATTCTGGTAAAACTCACATAGATTCAATATTACAGGCAGTTTAAGACAGATTGCAAGTTTGGTTTAGGAGTTTGGTTTTGGAATTATGTTTATATAACTTTCATATTTAGTATGACAGTTATACCATCATATTGAGTAAAAAAAAACTAACTTTTTTCTTCACAAACCTTACAAAATATTGTTTTCTCGTAAAAATCACAAAGATACATTTCTCCAGGCATTATTAGCCATGTATCATGTTTGGTTTAGGAATTATCTTTAAATAACTGTCATGTGGAGTGTGGTAGTTATATTGTCATTATGAGTAAAACCTATTTTTTGTATTTGTAAACCTTACCAAAATACCTGATTCTGGTAAAACTCATATAGATACAATATTATAGGAATTTTTCGACATAAAACATGTTTGGTTTAGGAGTTATGTTTAAATAACTGTCAGATTGAATGTGACAGTATACTGTCATAGTGAGTAAAACCAATATTTTGTATTTGTAAACCTTAAAAAAACAACTGATTCTAGTTAAACTCACATGAATACAATATTACAGGCATTTTTAGACATAATGCATGTTTGGTTTTGGAGTTATGTTTATAATTTTTTTACATTTAGTATGACAGTTATACTGTCATATTGATTAAAAAAAGAAATAACTTGTGTCTTTACAAACCCATCCATCCATCCATTAAATTATTCCCTTTGGGGTCGCGGGAGGCGCTGGAGCTTATCTCAGCTACGATCGGGCGGAAGGCGGCGTACATCCTGGACAGGTCGCCACCTCATCGCAGTCTTTACAAACCTTACAAAAAAATTTTTTTTCCTGTAAAACTTAAAAAGATACATTTCTCCAGGCATTATTAACCATTTTGCATGTGTGGTTTAGGAGTTTTGTTTACATAACTGTCATATTGAATGTGGCATTTATACTGTCATTATGAGTAAAACCTAATTTTTGTTTTTGTAAACCTTACCAAAATACCTGATTCTAGTAAAACGAACATAGATTCATTGGTTTTGGAGTTATGTTTATATAACTTTCATATTTAGTATGACAGTTATATCATCATATTGAGTAAAAAATTGAACTTGTGTCTTTATAAACCTTACAATTTCGTTTTTTCCAGTAAAACTCACAAAGATACATTTCTCCAGGCATTATTAACCATTTTGCATGTGTGGTATAGGAGTTAAGTTTACATAACTGTCATATTAAATGTGGCAGTTATACTGTCATTATGAGTAAAACCAAATGTGTGTATATGTAAACCTTACCAAATTACCTGATTCTGGTAAAACTCACATAGATACAATACTAAAGGCATTTTTAGACATAATGCATGTTTGGTTTTGGAGTTATGTTTGTATACATTTCTCCAGGCATTAATAGACATTTAGCATGTTTGGTTCAGGAGTTATGTTTAAATAACTGTTATTTTGAATATGGCAGTTATACTGTTTTGGAATTATGTTTATATTACTTTTATATTTAGTTTGACCGTTATACTATCATATTGAGTAAAAAAAAATACGTTTTGTCTTTACAAACCTTACAAAATATGTTTTTCTAGTAAAACTCACAAAGATACATTTCTCCAGGCATTATTAGCCAAGCATGTTTGGTTTAGGAGTTATGTTTAAATAATTTATATTTTGAATATGGCAGTTATACTGTCATTATGAGTAAAACCCAATTTTTGTATTTGTAACCTTACAAAAAATACCTGATTCTGGTAAAACTCACATAGATTTAATATCACAGTTATTTTTAGACGTATTGCAAGTTTGGTTTTGGAGTTATGTTTATTTAACTTTAATATTTAGTATGACAGTTATACTGTCATATTAAGTAAAAAAAAAACTAATTTGTTTCTTTACAAACCTTATGAAAAAAAAAAATTCCAGGAAAACTCACAAAGATACATTTTTCCAGATATTATTAGCCATTTTTTAATTGTGGTTTAGGAGTTACAGTATGTTTAAATAACTGTCAGATTGAATGTGACAGTATACTGTCATAATGAGTAAAACCTAATTTTTGTATTTGTAACCTTACAAAAAATACCTGATTCTGGTGAAAATCACATAGCTACAATATTGCAGGCATTTTTAGACATAATGCATGTTTGGTTTTGGAGTTATGTTTATACAACTTTTATATTTAGTATGACAGTTATACCATCCATCCATCCATCCATCTTCCTCCGCTTATCCGAGGTCGGGTCGCGGGGGCAGCAGCTTAAGCAAGGAAGCCCAGACTTCCCTCTCCCCAGCCACTTCGTCCAGCTCCTCCCGGGGGATCCCGAGGCGTTCCCAGGCCAGCCGGGAGAGATAGTCTTCCCAGCGTGTCCTGGGTCTTCCCCGTGGCCTCCTACCGGTCGGACGTGCCCGAAACACCTTCCTAGGGAGGCGTTCGGGTGGCATCCTGACCAGATGCCCGAACCACCTCATCTGGCTCCTCTCGATGTGGAGGAAGAGCGGCTTTACTTTGAGCTCCCCCCGAATGACAGAGCTTCTCACCCTATCTCTAAGGGAGAGCCCCGCCACTCGGCGGAGGAAACTCATTTCGGCCGCTTGTACCCGTGATCTTGTCCTTTCGGTCATGACCCAAAGCTCATGACCATAGGTGAGGATGGGAACGTAGATCCACCGGTAAATCGAGAGCTTTGCCTTCCGGCTCAGCTCCTTCTTCACCACAACGGATCGATACAGCGTCCGCTGAAGACGCCGCACCGATCCGCCTGTCGATCTCACGATCCACTCTTCCCCCACTCGTGAACAAGACTCCGAGGTACTTGAACTCCTCCACTTGGGGCAAGATCTCCTCCCCAACCCGGAGATGGCACTCCACCCTTTTCCGGTAGAGAACCATGGACTCGGACTTGGAGGTGCTGATTCCCATCCCAGTCGCTTCACACTCGGCTGCGAACCGATCCAGTGAGAGCTGAAGATCTTCGCCGGAGGAAGCCATCAGGACCACATCATCTGCAAATAGCAGTGACCTAATCCTGCAGCCACCAAACCAGATCCCCTCAGCGCCCTGACTGCGCCTAGAATTCTGTCCATAAAGGTTATGAACAGAATCGGTGACAAAGGGCAGCCTTGGCAGAGTCCAACCCTCACTGGAAACGTGTCCGACTTACTGCCGGCAATGCGGACCAAGCTCTTACACTGATTATACAGGGAGCGAACTGCCACAATAAGACAGTCCGTTACCCCATACTCTCTGAGCACTCCCCACAGGACAGGTCGAATGCCTTCTCCAAGTCCACAAAGCACATGTAGACTGGTTGGGCAAACTCCCATGCACCCTCAAGGACCCTGCCGAGAGTATAGAGCTGGTCCACAGTTCCACGACCAGGACGAAAACCACACTGTTCCTCCTGAATCCGAGGTTCGACTATCCGGCGTAGCCTCTTCTCCAGTACACCTGAATAGACCTTACCGGGAAGGCTGAGGAGTGTGATCCCACGATAGTTGGAACACACCCTCCGGATCCCTTCTTAAAGAGAGGAACCACCACCCCGGTCTGCCAATCCAGAGGTACCGCCCCCGAAGTCCACGCGATGTTGCAGAGTCTTGTCAACCAAGACAGCCCAACAACATCCAGAGCCTTAAGGAACTCCGGGCGGATCTCATCCACCCACGGGGCCTTGCCACCAAGGAGCTTTTTAACTACCTCGGCAACCTCAGCCCAGAAATAGGAGAGCCCACCACAGATTCCCCAGGCCCTGCTTCCTCATAGGAAGACGTGCTGGTAGGATTGAGGAGGTCTTCGAAGTATTCCCTCCACCGATCCACAACATCCGCAGTCGAGGTCAGTAGAGCACCATCCCCACCATACACGGTGTTGACACTGCACTGCTTCCCCTTCCTGAGGCGGCGGATGGTGGTCCAGAATTGCTTCGAAGCCGTCCGGAAGTCTTTTTCCATGGCCTCCTCGAACTCCTCCCATGTCCGAGTTTTTGCCTCCGCGACCGCTGAAGCCTGTCGGTACCTGTCTGCTGCCTCAGGAGTCCCATGAGCCAAAAAAACCCGATAGGACTCCTTCTTCAGCCTGACGACATCCCACACCGCCGGCGTCCACCAACGGGTTCTAGGATTACCGCCACGACAGGCACCAACTACCTTGCGGCCACAGCTCCAATCGGCCGCCTCGACAATAGAGGTACGGAACATTGTCCACTCTGACTCAATGTCCAGCACCTCCCTCGTGACATGTTCAAAGTTCTTCCGGAGGTGGGAATTGAAACTCTCTCTGACAGGAGACTCTGCCAGGCGTTCCCAGCAAACCCTCACAATGCGTTTGGGCCTGCCAGGTCTGTCCGGCATCCTCCCCCACCATCGCAGCCAACTCACCACCAGGTGGTGATCGGTAGAAAGCTCCGCCCCTCTCTTCACCCGAGTGTCCAAAACATGAGACCGCAAATCCGATGACACAACTACAAAGTCGATCATGGAACTGCGGCCTAGGGTGTCCTGGTGCCAAGTGCACATATGGACACCCTTATCTTTGAACATGGTGTTTGTTATCGACAATCTGTGACGAGCACAAAAGTCCAATAACAGAACACCACTCGGGTTCAGATCCGGGCGGCCATTCTTCCCGATCACGCCTCTCCAGGTTTCACTGTCGCTACCAACATAAGCGTTGAAGTCCCCCAGTAGAACGAGGGAATCACCCGGGGGAGCACTCTCCAGTACTCCCTCGAGTGAGTCCAAAAAGGGTGGGTACTCTAAGCTGCCGTTTGGCGCATAAACGCAAACAACAGTCAGGACCCGTCCCCCCACCCGAAGGCGGAGGGAAGCTACCCTCTCGTCCACCGGGTTGAACTCCAACGTGCAGGCTTTGAGCCGAGGGGCAACAAGAATTGCCACCCCAGCCCGTCGCCTCTCACTGCCGGCAACGCCAGAGTGGAAGAGAGTCCAGCCCCTCTCAAGAGAAGTGGTTCCAGAGCCCTTGCTGTGCGTCGAAGTGAGTCCGACTATATCTAGCCGGAACTTCTCCACCTCACGCACTAGCTCAGGCTCCTTCCCCCCCAGCGAAGTGACGTTCCACGTCCCAAGAGCCAGCTTATGTAGCCAAGGATCGGACCGCCAAGCGCCCTGCCCTCGGCTGCCGCCCAGCTCACACTGCACCCGACCTCTATGGCCCCTGCTATGGGTGGTGAGCCCATTGGAGGGGGGACCCACGTTGCCTCTTCGGGCTGTGCCCGGCCGGGCCCCATGGGGACAGGCCCGGCCACCAGGCGCTCGCCATCGTGCCCCACTTCCGGGCCTGGCTCCAGAGGGGGGCCCCGGTGACCCGCGTCCGGGCGAGGGAAATCTGGGTCCTTTGTTTGTGTTCTTCATCGAGGTCTTCGAGCTGCTCTTTGTCTGATCCCTCACCTAGGACCAGTTTGCCTTGGGAGACCCTACCAGGGGGCATAGAAACCCCCGGACAACATAGCTCATAGGATCATTGGGACACGCAAACTCCTCTACCACGGTAAGGTGGCAGCTCAGAGAGTTATACCATCATATTGAGTAAAAAAAAAAATAACTTGTGTCTTTATAAACCTTACAAAAAAAATGTTTCCCAGTAAAACTCACAAAGATACATTTCTCCAGGCATAATTAGCCATTTATCATGTTTGTTTTGGAGTTATGTTTATATAACTTTCATATTTAGTATGGAAGTTATACCATCATATTGAGTAAAAAACTAAAAATAATTTGTATCTTTACAAACCTTACAAAATATTGTTTTCCAGTAAAATTCATAAATATACCATTCTCTAGGCATTATTAGTCATTTTGCATTTGTGTTTTAGGAATTATGTTTAATTAACTGTCATATTGAGTGTTTCAGTTATACTGTCACTTTGCATAAAACCTAATTTTTGTTTTTGTAAACCTTACCAAAATACCAGATTCTGATAAAACTCACATGTATTCAATATTACAGGCATTTTTAGACGGATTGCATATTTGGTTTTGGAGTTATGTTTATATAACTTTCATATACAGTATGACAGCTATACTGTTAAATTGTGTAAAAAAAACCCCAACTAAATCGTGTCTTTACAAACCTTACAAAATATTTTTTCCAGTAAAATTCACAAAGATACATTCCTCAAGGCATTATTAGCCATTTTGTCAGATTAAATGTGACAGTATACTGTCATTATGAGTAAAGCTAATATTTTGTATTTGTAAACCTTACAAAAACAACTGATTCTAACTCACATGGATACAAAATTATAGGCATTTTTAGACATCATAAATGTTTGGTGGAAGTCAATGTGGCAGTTATACTGTCATTATGAGTAAAACCTAATTTTTGTATTTTTCAACGTTACCAAAATACCTGATTCTGGTAAAACTCACATAGATACAATACTAAAGGCATTTTTAGACATAATACATGTTTGGTTTTGGAGTTATGTTTGTATACATTTCTCCAGGCATTAATAGCCATTTAGCATGTTTGGTTCAGGAGTTATGTTTAAATAACTGTTATTTAGAATATGGCAGTTATACTGTCATTATGAGTAAAAGCTAAATTTTGTATTTATAAACCTTACCAAAATACCTGATTCTGGTAAAACTCACATAGATACAATATTACAGGCATTTTAAGACATAATGCATGTTCAGTTTTTGAGTTATTTTTATATAACTTTCATATTTGGTATGACAGTTATACTTTCATATTGAATTAAAAAAACTAATTTGCGTATTTGCAAAACTTACAAAATATATTTTTCTAGTAAAACTAACAAAGATACATGTCTTCAGGCATTATTAGACATGTTACATGTTGGGTGTAGGAATTATGTTGAAAAACATTTTTATTGTTTATTTCGCATTATCTCAGGATTTTAAGAACATTACTGTCATAATGGGTAAAAAACTACTTTTTGTGTTTGCAAGCCTTAAAATAGCATATGTTTCGAGTAAAACTCACAAGGATGCATTGTTTTAGGCTTTATTAGCCTATTTGCACCTTTGGTTAGGAAGTTATGTTTAAATAACTGTCAAATTGAATGTAGCAGTTATCTGTCATTATGAGTAAACACCTAATTTATGTAATTGTACACCTTACCAAATGAACTGATTCTTGTAAAACTCACATAGATACAATGTTTTAGGCATTTTTAGACATAATGCATGTTTAGTTTTGGAGTTATGTTTATATAACTTTCATATTTGGTATGACAGTTATACTGTCATATTGAATGAACAAAACTAACTTGCCTCTTTGCAAAACTTACAAAAGATAGTTTTTCTAGTAAAACTAACAAAGATAAATATATTCACGCATTATTAGACATGTTGCATGTTTAGTGTATTAATTATGTTGAAAAACATTTTTATTGCTTATTTCGCATTATCAGGATTTTAAGAACATTACTGTCATAATGAGTAAAAAACCTAGTTTTTATGTTTGCAAGACTTAAAATAGCATATGTTTCGAGTAAAACTCACATGGATGCATTGTTTTAGGCTTTAGTAGCCTATTTTGCATTTGTGGTTAGGAAGTTATGTTTAAATAACTGTCAAATTGAATGTAGCAGTTATCTGTCTTTATGAGTAAACCCCTAATTTATGTAATTGTACACTTTACCAAATTAACTGATTCTTGTAAAACTCACATAGATACAATATTTTAGGCGTTTTTAGATATAATGTATGTTTAGCTTTGGAGTTATGTTTATATAACTTTCATATTTGGTATGACAGTTATACTGTCATATTGAATTAAAAAAAACTAACTTGCCTCTTTGTAAAACTTACAAAATATAATTTTTCTAGTAAAACTAACAAAGATACATGTTTTTGGGCATTCTTAGACATGTTGCATGTTTGGTGTAGGAATTATGTTGAAAAACAATTTTATTGCTTATTTCGCATTATCTCAGGATTTTAAGAACATAACTGTCATAATGAGTATAAAACTACTTTTTGTGTTTGCAGGCCTTAAAACAGTATATGTTTCGAGTAAAACTCACACGGATGCATTGTTTTAGGCTTTATTAGCCTATTTTGCACGTGTGGTTAGGAAGTTTTGTTTAAATAACTGTCAAATTGAATGTAGCAGTTATCTGTCATTATGAGTAAACCCCTAATTTATGTAATTGTACACCTTACCAAATTAACTGATTCTTGTAAAACTCACATAGATACAATATTTTAGGCATTTTTAGACATAATGCATGTTTAGTTTTGGAGTTATGTTTATGTAACTTTCATATTTGGTATGACAGTTACACTGTCATATTGAATTAAAAAAACTATTTTGCCTTTTTGAAAAACTTACAAAAGCTAATTTTTCTAGTAAAACTAACAAAGATACATGTCTTTAGGCATTATTAGACATGTTGCATGTTTGGTGTAGGAATTATGTTGAAAAACATTTTTATTGCTTATTTCGCATTATCTCAGGATTTTAGGAACATAACTGTCATAATGAGTAAAAAACTACTTTTTGTGTTTGCAGGCCTTAAAATAGCATATGTTTCGATTAAAACTCACAAGGATGCAATGTTTAAGGCTTTATTAACCTATTTGCATGTGTGATTAGGAAGTTATGTTTAAATAACAGTCAAATTGAATAAAGCAGTTATATTGTCATTATGAAAAAAAAACTATTTTTGTATTTGTAAACCTTACCAAATTACCTGATGCTGGTGAAACTCACATAGATACAATATTACAGGCATTTTTAGACATAATGCATGTTCAGTTTTGGAGTTATGTTTATATAACTTTCAAATTTGGTATGACAGTTATACTCTCATATTGAATTAAAAAAACTGACTTGCCTCTTTGCAAAACTTACAAAAGATAATTTTTCTAGTGAAACTAACAAAGATACATGTATCCAGGCATTATTAGACATGTTGCATGTTTAGTATAGGAATTATGTTGAAAAACATTTTTATTGCTTATTTCGCATTATCTCAGGATTTTAAGAACATAACTGTCATAATGAGAAAAAAACTACTTTTTGTGTTTGCAGGCCTTAAAATAGCATATGTTTCGAGTAAAACTCACAAGGATGCATTGTTTTAGGCTTTATTAACCTATTTTGCATGTGTGGTTAGGGAGTTATGTTTAAATAACAGTCAAATTGAATGTAGCAGTTAACTGTCATTATGAGTAAACCCCTAATTTATGTAATTGTACACCTTACCAAATTAACTGATTCTTGTAAAACTCACATAGATACAATATTTTAGGCATTTTTAGACATAATGCATGTTCAGTTTTGGAGTTATGTTTATATAACTTTCATATTTGGTATGACAGTTATACTGTCATATTGGATTAAAAAAACTAACTTGAGTCTTTGTAAAACTTACAAAAGATAATTTTTCTAGTATAACTAACAAAGATACATGTATCCATGCATTATTAGACATGTTGCATGTTTGGTGTAGGAATTATGATGAAAAACATTTTTATTGCTTATTTCGCATTATCTCAGGATTTTAAGAACATTACTGTCATAATCAGTAAAAAACTACTTTTTGTGTTTGCAAGCCTTAAAATAGCATATGTTGCGAGTAAAACTCACAAGGATGCATTGTTTTAGGCTTTATTAGCGTATTTGCATGTGTGGTTAGGAAGTTATAATTAAATAACTGTCAAATTGAATATAGCAGTTCTACTGTCATTATGAGAAAAAAACCAATTTTTGTATTTGTAAACCTTACAAAATTACCTTATTCTGGTAAAACTCACATAGATACAATATTTTAGGCATTTTTAGACATAATGCATGTTCAGTTTTGGAGTTATGTTTATATAAATTATACATTTAGTTTGACAGTTATACTGTTATATTGAATTAAAAAAACTTACTTGCGTCGTTGCAAAACTTACAAAAGATACATTTTCTAGTAAAACTAACAAAGATACATGTCTTCAGGCATTATTAGACATGTTGCATGTTTGGTGTAGGAATTATGTTGAAAAACATTTTTATTGCTTTTTTCGCATTATCTCAGGATTTTAAGAACATTACTGGCATATTGAGTAAAAAACTATTATGACAGTATACTGTCACATTCAATCTGACTGTTATTTAAACATAACTCCTAAACCATGCAAGCAAAATGTCAAATAATGCCTAGAGAAATGTATCTTTGTAAGTTTTACAGGAAAAAATAGTATACTGTCATACTAAATATGAAAGTTGAATAAATATAACACCAAAACCAAACTTGCAATCCGTCTAAAAATGCCTGTAATATTAAATATATGTGAGTTTTACCAGAATCCGTTATTTTGGTAAGGTTTACAAATACAAAAATTGGGTTTTACTCATAATGACAGTATAACTGCCATATTCAAAATAACAGTTATTTAAACATAACTCCTAAACCAAATATGCTAAATGGCTAATAATGCCTGGAGAAATGAATCTTTGTGAGTTTTACTAGAAAAAAAATATTTTGTAAGGTTTGTAAAGACAAAAGTTAGTTGTTTTTTTTACTCAATATATAACTGTCATACTAAATATGAAAGTTAGATAAACATAATTCCAAGACCAAACTCCTAAACCAAACTTGCAGTCCGTCTTAAACTGCCTGTAATATTGAATCTATGTGAGTTTTGCCAGAATCAGGTATTTTGGTAAGGTTTACAAATACAAAACTTGGGTTTTACTCATAATGACAGTATAACTGCAACATTTAATATGACAGTTATTTAAACATGACTCCTAAACCAAACATGATAAATGACTAATAATGCCTGGAGAAATGTATCTTTGTGAGTTTTACTGGAAAAAAATAATGTGTAAGGTTATAAAGACACAAGTTATTTCATACTAAATATGAAAGTTTTATAAACATAACTCCAAAACCAAAATGCAATTTGTCTAAAAATGCCTGTAATATTGAGTCTTACCAGAATCAGGTATTTTGGTAAGGTTGACAAATACAAACATTAGGTTTTACTCATAATGACAGTATACTGCCACATTCAATATGACAATTATTTAAACAAAACTCCAAAACCAAACATGCATTATGTCTAAAAATTCCTATAATTTTGTATCTACGTGATTTTTACTAGAATCAGTTGTTTTTGTAAGGTTTACAAATACAAAATATTAGTTTTTCTCATAATGAGAGTATACTGTCACAATCAATCTGACAAAATGGCTAATAATGCCTGGAGGAATGTATCTTTGTGAATTTTATTGGAACAAAAAATTTTGTAAGGTTTGTAAAGACACACGTTAGTTTATTTTACTTAATTTTACAGTATAGCTGTCATACTATATATGAAAGTTTTATAAACATAACTCCAAAACCAAACATGCAATCCGTCTAAAAATGTCTGTAATATTTATTATATGTAAGTTTTATCAGAATCAGGTATTTTGGTAAGGTTTACAAATCAAAATATTAGGTTTTACTCATAGTGACAGTATTCTTTGTGAGTTTTGGGGGGAAAAAATTGTAAGGTTTATAAGGACACACGTTTTTTTTTTTTTACTCAATATGATGGTATACTGTCATACTAAATATGAAAGTTGTATAAACATAACTCCAAAACCAAACATGCATTATGTCTAAAAATGCCTGCAATATTGTATCTATGTGATTTTTACCAGAATCAGGTATTTTTGGTAAGGTTTACAAATACAAAAATTAGGTTTTACTCAGAATGACAGTATACTGTCACATTCAATCTGAAAGTTATTTAAACATAACTCCTAAACCACAAATACAAAATGGCTAATAATGCCTGGAGAAATGTATCTTTGTGAGTTTTCCTGGAAACATTTTTTTTTTATAAGGTTTGTAAAGACACAAGTTAGTTTTTTTTTTACGTAAAATGACACCTATTTAAACATAACTCCTAAAACACAAATGCAAAATGACTAATAATGCCTAGAGAAATGTATATTTGCGAATTTTACCGGAAAACAATATTTTGTAAGGTTTGTAAAGATACAAATTAGTGTTTTATTACTCAATATGATGGTATAACTGTCATACTAAATATGAAAGTTATATAAACATAACTCCAAAACCAAACATATTTTATGTCTAAAAATTCCTGTAATATTGTATCGATGTGGGTTTTACCAGAATCAGGTTTTTTGGTAAGGTTTACAAATACAAAAAATATGTTTTACTCATAATGACAGTATAACTGCCACACTCAATATAACAGTTATTCAAACATAACTCCTAAGCCAAACATGTTAAATGGCTAATAAAGCCTGGGGAAATGGATCTTTGTGAGGTTAACTGGAAAACAATTTTTTTGTAAGGTTTGTAAAGACAGAAGTTAGTTTTTTTACTCAGAATGACAGTATAACTGCCACATTCAAAATGACAGTTATATAAACATAACGCCAAAACCAAACATGCATTATGTCTAAAAATGCCTGTAATAATAAATCTATGTGAGTTTGACCAGAATCAGGTATTTTGGTAAGGTTTACAAATACAAAAAGTAGGTTTTACTCATAATGACAGCATAACTGCCACGTTCAAAATTACAGTTATTTAAACATAAGTCCTAATTTAAACATGCTAAATGGCTAATTCTGCCTGGAGAAAGGTATCTTTGTGAGTTTAACTGGAAAATAAAAATATTTTGTAAGGTTTGTTAAGACACAAGTTAGTTTTTTTTAGTCAATATGTGTATAACTGTCATAATAAATGTAAATTTTATATGAACATAACTCCAAAACCAAACATGCATTATGTCTAAAAATGCCTGTAATATTGTATCTATGTGATTTTTACCAGAATCAGGTATTTTAATAAGGTTTACAAATACAAAATCTAGGTTTTACTCATAATGACAGTATAACTGCCACACTCAATATGACAGTTATTTAAACATAACTCCTAAACCAAACATGATAAATGGCTAAGTATACCTGGAGAAATGTATCTTTGTGAGTTTTGCTGGAAAAAAAAAAAAGTACCGTATTTTCCGCACTATAAGGCGCACCTAAAAACCACAAATTTTCTCAAAAGCTGACAGTGCGCCTTATAATCCGGTGCGCCTTATATATGGGTTAATATTAATATTAATTTTCATAAAGTTTAGGTCTCGCAACTACGGTAAACAGCCGCCATCTTTTTTCCCCGTAGAAGAAGCGCGCGGTGCATGCTGGGATATGTGGCGTTTCATTTCCATTTGTGTGTTTATGTAAAGACCCCAAAATGGCTCCTATTAAGTGTGTTGTCTGTCTAATTATAAATAATGCAGACGAGGCGTGTTAACTGAGTTCTCAACGTTTACTCACAGCGTGCTCAGAAGCAGTGCCTGGGGAGTCTGTGGTGGGCTCTCCTATTTCTGGGGCTGAGGTTGCTGAGGTAGTTAAAAAGCTCCTCGGTGGCAAGGCCCCAGGGCTATATGAGATCCGCCCGGAGTTCCTTAAGGCTCTGGATGCTGTGGGGCTGTCTTGGTTGACAAGACTCTGCAGCATCGCGTGGACATCGGGGGCAGTACCTCTGGATTGGCAGACCGGGGTGGTGGTTCCTCTCTTTAAGAAGGGGAACCGGAGGGTGTGCTCTAACTATCGTGGGATCACACTCCTCAGCCTTCCCGGTAAGGTCTATTCAGGTGTACTGGAGAGGAGGCTACGCCGGATAGTCGAACCTCGGATTCAGGAGGAACAGTGTGGTTTTCGTCCTGGTCGTGGAACTGTGGACCAGCTCTATACTCTCGGCAGGGTCCTTGAGGGTACATGGGAGTTTGCCCAACCAGTCTACATGTGTTTTGTGGACTTGGAGAAGGCATTCGACCGTGTCCCTCGGGAAGTCCTGTGGGGAGTGCTCAGAGAGTATGGGGTATCGGACTGTCTGATTGTGGCAGTCCGCTCTCTGTATGCTCAGTGCCAGAGCTTGGTCCGCATTGCCGGCAGTAAGTCGGACACGTTTCCAGTGAGGGTTGGACTCCGCCAAGGCTGCCCTTTGTCACCGATTCTGTTCATAACTTTTATGGACAGAATTTATAGGCGCAGTCAAGGCGTTGAGGGGATCTGGTTTGGTGGCTGCAGGATTAGGTCTCTGCTTTATGCAGATGATGTGGTCCTGTTGGCTTCATCTGGCCAGGATCTTCAGCTCTCACTGGATCGGTTCGCAGCCGAGTGTGAAGCGACTGGGATGGACCATGGACTCGGACCTCCAAGTCCCAGTGCATGGTTCTCGCTAACCCGGTCATGAGCTTTGGGTTATGACCGAAAGGACAAGATCACGGGTACAAGCGGCCGAAATGAGTTTCCTCCGCCGGGTGGCGGGGCTCTCCCTTAGAGATAGGGTGTGAGAAGCTCTGCCATCCGGGGAGAGCTCAAAGTAAAGCCGCTGCTCCTCCACATCGAGAGGAGCCAGATGAGGTGGTTCGGGCATCTGGTCAGGATGCCACCCGAACGCCTCCCTAGGGAGGTGTTTAGGGCACGTCCGACCGGTAGGAGGCCACGGGGAAGACCCAGGACACGTTGGGAAGACTATGTCTCCCGGCTGGCCTGGGAACGCCTCGGGGTCCCACAGGAAGAGCTGGACGAAGTGGCTGGGGAGAGGGAAGTCTGGGCTTCCCTGCTTAGGCTGCTGCCCCCGCGACCCGACCTCGGATAAGCGGAAGAAGATGGATGGATGGATGGATAAATATAAAAGTAATATAAACATCATTCCAAAACCAAACTCCTAAACCAAACTTGCAATCCGTCTTAAACTGCCTGTAATATTGAATCTATATGAGTTTTACCAGAATCAGGTATTTTGGTAAGGTTTACAAATACAAAACTTGGGTTTTACTCATAATGACAGTATAACTGCATTATTTGATATGACAGTTATTTAAACATAACTCCTAAACCAAACATGATAAATAGCTAATAATGCCTGGAAAAATGTATATAAACATAACTCCAAAACCAAACATGCATTATGTCTAAAAATGCCTGTAATATTGTATCTATGTGAGTTTTACCAGAATCAGGAATTTTGGTAAGGTTTATAAATACCAAAATTAGGTTTTACTCATAATGACAGTATAACTGCCACCCTCAATATGACGGTTATGTTAACATAACTCCTAAACCACAAATGCAAAATGGCTAATAATGCCTGGAGAAATGTATCTTTGTGAGTTTTACAGGAAAAAAAAATTTTTGTAAGGTTTGATAAGACACAATATAGTTTTTTTTTATTCAATATGTTTGTATAACTGTCATAATAAATGTAAAAGTTATATAAACATAACTCCAATACCAAACATGCAATCCGTCTAAAAATGTCTGTAATATTGAATCTATGTGAGTTTTACTAGAATCAGTTATTTTGTTAAGGTTTACAAATACAAAAATTAGGTTTTACTCACTATGACAGTATACTGTCACATTCAATCTGACTGTTATTTAAACACAAATTCTAAACCACGGATGCAAAGTGGCTAATAATAACTGGAGAAATGTATTTTTGTCAGTTTTACTGGAAAAAAAATATTTTGTAAAGTTTGTATAGACACAAGTTAGTTTTTTTTACTCAATATGATGGAAACATGCTTTATGTCTAAAAAAAATCCTGTAATATTTCATCCATGTGAGTTTTATCAGAATAAGTTATTTTGGTAATTTTACAAATACAAAAAATAGGTTTTACTCATAATGACAGTATATCTGCCACACGCAATATGACAGTTATTTAAACATAACTCTAAACCAAACATGGTTAATGGCTAATCATGCCTGGAGAAATGTATCTTTGTGAGTTTTACTGGAAAACATTTTTTTTTAAGGTTTATAAAGACACAAGTTAGTTTTTTTTACTCAATATGACAGTATAACTCTAATACTAAATGTAAAACATATATAAACATAACTCCAAAACAAAACATGCATTATGTTTAAAAATGCCTGTAATTTTGTATCCTTGCGAGTTTTACGAAAATCAATTGTTGTAGTAAGGTTTGCAATTACAAAATATTGGTTTTACTCACCATGATAGTATACTGTCACATTCAATTTGACAGTTATTTAAACATAACTACCAAACCACACATGCAAAATGGCTATAATGCCTGGAGAAATGTATCTTTGTGAGATTACTGGAAAAACATATTTTGTAAGGTTTGTAAAGAACCAATTTAGTTTTTTTTACTTAATATGATGAGGTGGCGACATTTCCAGGGTGTACCCCGCCTTCCGCTCGATTGTAGCTGACATAGGCTCCAGCGCCCCCCGCGACCCCGAAGGGAATAAGCGGTAGAAAATGGATGGATGGATGGACATCCGATAAAAAATGCCTGTAATATTGTATCACTCCTCTCTGAGCTGCCACCTTAACGTGGTAGAGGAGTTTGCGTGTCCCAATGATCCTAGGAGCTATGTTGTCCGGGGGCTTTATGCCCCCTGGTAGGGTCTCCCAAGACAAACTGGTCCTAGGTGAGGGATCAGACAAAGAGCAGCTCGAAGACCTCCATGAAATATAAAAAACAAGGACCCAGATTTCCCTCGCCCGGACGCGGGTCACCGGGGCCCCCCTCTGGAGCCAGGCCCGGAGGTGGGGCACGATGGCGAGCACCTGGTGGCTGGGCCTGCCCCCATGGGGGCAGGCCCGGCACAGCCCGAAGAGGCAACGTGGGTCCCCCCTCCAATGGGCTCACCACCCATAGCAGGGGTCATGGAGGTCGGGTGCAATGTGAGCTGGGCGGCAGCCGAAGGCAGGGCACTTGGCGGTCCGATCCTCGGCTACAGAAGCTAGCTCTTGGGACGTGGAACGTCACCTCGCTGGGGGGGAAGGAGCCTGAGCTAGTGCGCGAGGTGGAGAAGTTCCGGCTAGATATAGTCGGACTCACTTCGACTGGTTTGGTGGCTGCAGGATTAGGTCTCTGCTTTTTGCAGATGATGTGGTCCTGATGGCTTCATCTGGCCAGGATCTTCAGCTCTCACTGGATCGGTTCGCAGCCGAGTGTGAAGCGACTGGGATGAGAATCAGCACCTCCAAGTCCGAGTCCATGGTTCGCGCCCGGAAAAGGGTGGAGTGCCATCTCCGGGTTGGGGAGGAGATTTTGCCCCAAGTGGAGGAGTTCAAGTACCTCGGAGTCTTGTTCACGAGTGGGGGCAGAGTGGATCGTGAGATCGACAGGCGGATCGGTGCTGCGTCTTCAGTAATGCGGACGCTGTATCGATCCGTTGTGGTGAAGAAGGAGCTGAGCCGGAAGGCAAAGCTCTCAATTTACCGGTCGATCTACGTTCCCATCCTCACCTATGGTCATGAGCTTTGGGTTATGACCGAAAGGACAAGATCACGGGTACAAGCGGCCGAAATGAGTTTCCTCCGCCGGGTGGCGGGGCTCTCCCTTAGAGATAGGGTGAGAAGCTCTGCCATCCGGGAGGAGCTCAAAGTAAAGCCGCTGCTCCTCCACATCGAGAGGAGCCAGATGAGGTGGTTCGGGCATCTGGTCAGGATGCCACCCGAACGCCTCCCTAGGGAGGTGTTTATGGCACGTCTGACCGGTAGGAGGCCGCGGGGAAGACCCAGGACACGTTGGGAAGACTATATCTCCCGGCTGGCCTGGGAACGCCTCGGGGTCCCCTGGGAGGAGCTGGACGAAGTGGCTGGGGAGAGGGAAGTCTGGGCTTCCCTGCTTAGGCTGCTGCCCCCGCGACCCGACCTCGGATAAGCGGAGGAAGATGGATGGATGGATATTGTATCAATGTGAGTTTTACTAAAATCAGTTGTTTTTGTAAGTTTTGCAAATACAAAATATTGGTTTTACTCACTATGACAGTGTACTGTCACATTCAATCTGACAGCTATTTAAACATAACTCCTAAACCACACATGCACAATGACTAATAATGCAGAGAAAAATGTATCTCTCTGAATTTTATTGGAAAAAAAATATTTTTTAAGGTTTTTAAAATTACAAGTTTGTTATTTTTTACTCAATTTGACAGTATAACTGTCATACTAAATATGAAAGTTATATACACATAACTCTAAAACCAAACTTGCAATCCGTCTAAAAATGCCTGTAATTATGAATCTATGTGAGTTTAACCAAAATCAGGTATTTTGGTAAGGTTTACAAATACAAAAATTAGGTTTTACTCATAATGACAGTATAACTGCCACACGCAATATGACAGTTTTTTAATCATAACTCCTAAAAAAACAAATGCAAAATGACTAATAATGCCTGGAAAAATGTATCTTTGTGAAATTTAATGAAAAAAAAATATTTTGTAAGGTTTGTAAAGACACAAATTAGTTTTTTTACTCAATATGATGGTATAACTGTCATACTAAATATGAAAGTTGTATAAACATAACTGCAAAACCAAACATGTTTTATGTCTATGTGTAATATTGTATCTATGTGAGTTTTACCAGAATCAGGTATTTTGGTAAGGTTTACAAATACAAAAATTAGGTTTTACTCACTATGACAGTATACTGTCACATTCAATCTGACAGTTATGTAAACATAACTCCTAAACCACACATGCAAAATGGCTAATAATGCCTGGAGAAATGTATCTTTGTGAGTTTTACTAGGAAAAACAATTTGTAAGGTTTGTAAAGACACACGTTAGTTTTTTTTACTCAATATGACAGTATAACTGTCATACTACATGCAGAAAATATATAAACATGACTCCAAAACCAAACTTGCAATCCATCTAAAAATGTCTGTAATATTGAATCTATGTGAGTTTTACCAAAATGAGGTATTTTGGTAAGGTTGACAAATAAAAAAAATAGGTTTTACTGATAGTGACATTATAAGTGCCACACTCAATATGACAGTTATTTAAACATAAGTCATAAACGACACATGAAAATGGCTATTAAACCTGGAGAAATGTATCTTTGTTAGTTTTACTAGAGTAATGATCTTTTGTAAGGTTTACAAAGACACAAGTTTTTTTACTCAATATGACGGTATAACTGTCAAACTAAAAAAAGTTATAGAAACATAACTCCAAAACCAAACTCAAAAACCAAACATGCAATCCATTTAAAAATGCCTGTAATATTAAATATATGTGAGTTTTATCAGAATCAGGTATTTTGGTAAGATTTACAATACCAAAATTAGGTTTTACTCATAATGACAGTATAACTGCCACTCTCAATATGACAGTTATTTAAACATAACTCCTAAAACACACATGCAAAATGACTAATAATGCGTGGAAAAATGTATCTTTGTGATTTTTACTGGAAAAAAATATTTTGTAAGGTTTGTAAAGATACTGTTTTTTTTTTTTTTTTTAACTCAATATGATGGTATAACTGTCATACTAAAAATGAAAGTTTTATAAACATAACTCCAAAACCAAACTTGCAATTCGTAAAAAAAATGGCTGTAATATTGAATATATTTGATTTTTACCAGAATCAGGTATTTTGGTAAGGATTACAAATATAAAAATTAGGTTTTACTCATATTGACGGATAACCGCCAAATTTTTTTTAAACATAACTCATAAACAAAACATGCTAAATGGCTAATAATGCCTGGAGAAAAGTATCTTTGTGAGTTTTACTGGAAAAAAATAAATAAAAATTGTAAGGTTTGTAAAGACACAAGTTAGTTTTTTCTAACTCAAAAAGACAGTATAACTGTCATACTAAATGGAAAAGTTATATAAACATAACTCCAAAACCAAACATGCATTATGTCTAAGAATGCCTGAAATGATGTATCCATGTGAGTTATACTAGAATCAGTTGTTTTTGTAAGTTTTGCAAATGCAAAATATTGGTTTTACTCACTATGACAGTATACTGTCACATTCGATCTGACAGTTATTTAAACATAACTCCTAAACCACATATTCAAAATGACTAATAATGCCTGGAGAAATGTATCTCTGTGAATTTTTCTGGAAAAAAATATTTTTTACAACACTTTTTTTTTTTACTCAAAATGACAGCAGTATACTGTCATAGTGAGTAAAACCTTATTTTTGTATTTGTAAACCTTACCAAAATACCTGATTGTAGTAAAACTCACATAGATACAATATTACAGGCATTTTTTGAACATAATGCAAGTTTGGTTTTGGAGTTATGTTTATATAACTTTCATATTTAGTATGACAGTTTTACTGTCATATTAAGTAAAAAACAAAACTAACTTGTGTCTTTACAAACCTTACAAAATATATGTATTTTTTTTTTCAGTAAAACTCACAAAGGCATTATTAGTCATTTTGTATGTGTGGTTTATGAGTTATGTTTAAATAACTGTCAGATTGAATGTGACAGCATACTGTCATAGTGAGTAAATTCAATATTTTCTATTTTCAAACCTTAAAAAAACAACTGATTCTAGTAAAACTCACATGGATACAATGTTACAGGCATTTTTAGACATAATGCATGTTTGGTTTTGGAGTTTTGTTTATATACATTTTACATTTAGTATGACAGTTATACTGTCATATGGAGTAAAAAACAACTAACTTGTGTCTTTACAAACCTTACTAAAATGTTGTTTTTTTCAGGAAAACTCACAAAGATGCATTTCTCCAGTCATTATTAGCCATTTAGCATGTTTGGTTTAGGAGTTATGTTTAAATAACTGTCATTTTGAACGTTGCAGTTATACTGTCATTATGAGTAAAACCAAATTTTTGTATTTGTAAACCTTACCAAAATCCCTGTTTGTGGTAAAACTCACATAGATTCAATATTACATGCATTTTTAGACGGATTGCATGTTTGGTTTTGAAGTTATGTTTATATAACTTTCAAATTTAGTAAGACAGTTATACCATCATATTGAATAAAAAAAAAAAACTTGTGTCCGAACAAACCTTACAAAATATTTTTTTTCCAGTAAAACTCACAAAAATAAATTTCTCCAGGCAATATTAGCCATTTTGCATGTGTGGTTTAGGAGTTATGTTTAAATAACTGTCAGATTGAATGTAACAGTATACTGTCATAGTGAGTAAAACCAATATTTTGTATTTGAAAACCTTACAAAAACAACTGATTCTACTAAAACTCACATGGATACAATATTACAGGCATTTTTAGACATAATGCATGTTTGTTTTTGGAGTTATAATTATATAACTTTTACATTTAGTATGACAGTTATACTGTCATATTGAGTAAAAAAAAAAAATAACTTGTGTCTTTAAAAACCTTACAAAATATTTTTTTTTCCCAGTAAAACTCACAAAGATAAATTTTTCCAGGCATTATTAGCCATTTTGCATGTGAGGTTTAGGAGTTATATTTAAATAACTGTCATATTGCGTGTGGCAGTTATACTGTCATTATGAGTAAAACCTAATTGTTGTATTTGTGAACCTTACCAAAATACCTGTTTGTGGTAAAACTCACATAGATTCAATATTACAGGCATTTTTAGATGGATTGCATGTTTGGTTTTGAAGTTATGTTTATATAACTTTTTAATTTAGTAAGACAGTTATAAATGATAAATGATCAATGGGTTGTACTTGTATAGCGCTTTTCTACCTTCAAGGTACTCAAAGCGCTTTGACACTACTTCCACATTTACCCATTCACACACACATTCACACACTGATGGAGGGAGCTGCCATGCAAGGCGCTAACCAGCACCCATCAGGAGCAATGGTGAAGTGTCTTGCTCAGGACACAACGGACATGACGAGGTTGGTACTAGGTGGGGATTGAACCAGGGACCCTCGGGTCGCGCACGGCCATTCTTCCACCGCGCCACGCCGTCCGTACCATCATATTGAGTAAAAAAAACTAACTTGTGTCTATACAAACCTTACAAAATATTTTTTTTCCAGTAAAACTCACAAAAATACATTTCTCCAGGCATTATTAGTCACTTTGAATGTGTGGTTTAGGAGTTATGTTTAAAAAACTGTCAGATTGAATGTGACAGTATACTGTCATAGTGAGTAAAACCAATATTTTGTATTCCCAAAACTTACAAAAACTACTGATTCTAGTAAAACTCACATGGATACATCATTACAGGCAATTTTAGATATAATGCATGTTTGGTTTTGTAGTTATGTTTATACAACTTTTACATTAAGTATGACAGTTATACTGTCATATTGAGTAAAACAAAACTAACTTGTGTGTTTACAAACCATACAAAATAATGTTTTTCCAGTAAAACTCACAAAGACACCTTTCTCCAGGCATTATTAGCCATATAGCATGTTTGGTTTAGGAGTTATGTTTAAATATTTGTCATTTTGAACGTGGCAGTTATACTGTCATTATGAGTAAAACCAAATTTTTTCATTTGTAAACCTTACCAAAATACCTGCTACTGGAAAAAAATATTTTGTATGGTTTGCATAGACACAAATTAGTTTCTTTTACTCAATATGACAGTATAACTGTCATACTAAATATGAAAGTTATATAAACATAACTCTAAAACCAAACACGCAATCCGTCTAAAAATACCTGTAATATTGTATCTATATGAGTTTTACTACAATCAGGTATTTTGGTAAGGTTTACAAATACAACAATTAGGTTTTACTCATAATGACAGTATAACTGCCACACGCAATATGACAGTTATTTAAATATAACTCCTAAACCTCACATGCAAAATGGCTAATAATGCCTGGAAAAATTTATCTTTGTGAGTTTTACTGGGAAAAAAAAAATATTTTGTAAGATTTTTAAAGACACAAGTTTTTTTCTTTTTTACTCAATATGACAGTATAACTCTCATACTAAATGTAAAAGTTATATAATTATAACTCCAAAACCAAACATGCATTATGTCTAAAAATGCCTGTAATATTGTATCCATGTGAGTTTTACTAGAATCAGTTCTTTTTGTAAGGTTTTCAAATACAAAATATTGGTTTTACTCACTATGACAGTATACTGTCACATTCAATCTGACAGTTATTTAAACATAACTCCTAAACCACACATACAAAATGACTAATAACGCCTGGAGAAAAGTTTATTTGTGAGTTTTAAACTGTCAGATTGAATGTGACAGTATACTGTCATAGTGAGTAAAACCAGTATTTTGTATTTGCAAAAATTACAAAAACAACTTATTCTAGTAAAACTCACATGGATACAATATTACAGGCATTTTTAGACATAATGCATGTTTGGTTTTGGAGTTATATTAATATAATGAGATGGCGACTTTTCCAGGGTGTACCCCGCCTTCCGCCCGATTGTAGCTGAGATAGGCTCCAGCGCCCCCCGCCACCCCGAAGGGAATAAACGGTAGAAAATGGATGGATGGTTGGACAGTATAACTGTCATACTAAATGTAAAAGTAGTATAAACATAACTCCAAAACCAAACATGCATTATGTCTAAAAATGCCTGTAATATTGTATCCATGTGAGTTAACTAGAATCAGTTGTTTTTGTAAGTTTTGCAAATACAAAATATTGGTTTTACTCACTATGACAGTATACTGTCACATTCAATCTGACAGTTTAAAACTCACAAATAAACTTTTCTCCAGGCGTTATTAGTCATTTTGTATGTGTGGTTTAGGAGTTATGTTTAAATAACTGTCAGATTGAATGTGACAGTGTACTGTCATAGTGAGTAAAACCAATATTTTGTATTTGCAAACCTTACAAAAACAACTGATTCTAGTTAAACTCACATGAATACAATATTACAGGCATTTTTAGACATAATGCATGTTTGGTTTTGGAGTTATGTTTATAATTTGTTTACATTTAGTATGACAGTTTTACTGTCATATTGAGTAAGAAAAAAATAACTTGTGTCTTTACAAACCCATTCATCCATCCATTTTCTACCGCTTATTCCCTTTGGGGTCGCGGGGGGCGCTGGAGCCTATCTCAGGTACAATCGGGCGGAAGGCGGGGTACACCCTGGACAAGTCGACAACTTATCGCAGTCTTTACAAACCTTACAAAATTGTTTTTTTTCCATGTAAAACTTAAAAAGATACATTTCTCCAGGCATTATTAACCATTTTGCATGTGTGGTTTAGGAGTTATGTTTACATAACTGTCATATTGAATGTGGCAGTTATACTGTCATTATGAGTAAAACCTATTTTTTGTTTTTGTAAACCTTTCCAAAATACGTGATTCTCGTAAAACGAACATAGATTCATTGGTTTTGGAGTTATGTTAATATAACTTTCATATTTAGTATGACAGTTATATCATCATATTGAGTAAAACATTTAACTTGTATCTTTATAAACCTTACAAATTCGTTTTTTCCAGTAAAACTCAAAAAGATACATTTCTCCAAGCATTATTAACCATTTTGCATGTGTGGTATAGGAGTTATGTTTACATAACTGTCATATTAAATGTGGCAGTTATACTGTCATTATGAGTAAAACCAAATTTGTGTATATGTAAACCTTACCGAATTACCTGATTCTGGTAAAACTCACATAGATACAATATTACAGGTATTTTTAGACATATTGCAAGTTTGGTTTTGGAGTTATGTTTATTTAACTTTTATATATAGTATGCCAGTTATACTGTCATATTAAGTAAAAAACTAACTTGTGTCTTTACAAACCTTACAATTTTTTATTATTTTTTCCAGGAAAACTCACAAAGATACATTGCTCCAGGCATTATTAGCCATTTTGCATTTGTGGTTTAGGAATTATGTTTAAATACATGTCATGTTCAATGTGGCAGTTATATTGTCATTATGAGTGAAACCAATTTTTTGTATTTGTAAACCTTACCAAAATACCGGATTCTGGTAAAACTCACATAGATACAATATTACAGGAATTTCTAGACATAAAACATGTTTGGTTTTGGAGTTGTGTTTATATAACTTTCATATTTAGTATGACAGTTATACCATTATATTGAGTAAAAAAAATAACTTGTTTCTTTATAAACATTACATTTTTTTTTTTCCAGTAAGACTCACAGATACATTTCTCCAGGTATAATTAGCCATTTATAATGTTTGGTTTAGGAGTTATGTTTAAATAACTGTCATATTGAGTGTGGCAGTTATACTGTCATTATGAGTAAAACCTAGATTTTGTATTTGTAAACCTGACCAAAATACCTAATTCTGGTAAAAATCACATAGATACAATATTACAGGCATTTGTAGACATAATGCATATTTGGTTTTGGAGTTATGTTTATACAACTTTCATATTTAGTATGACAGTTATACCATTATATTGAGTAAAAAAAAAAAATTGTGTCTTTATAAACCTTTTTTTTTTCCAGTAAAACTCACAAAGATACATTTATCCAGGTATAATTAGCCATTTATCATGTTTGGTTTAGGAATTATGTTTAAATAACTGTCATATTGAGTGTGGCAGTTATACTGTCATTATGAGTAAAACCTATTTTTTTGTACCACATCGATACAATATTACAGGAATTTTTAGACATAAAGCATGTTTGGTTTTGGAGTTATGTTTATATAACTTTCATATTTAGTATGAAAGTTATACCATCAAATTGAGTAAAAGGCATTTTGTCAGATTGATTGTGACAGTATACTCTCATTATGAGAAAAACTAATATTTTGTATTTGTAAACCTTACAAAAACAACTGATTCTAGTAAAAATCACGTAGATACAAAGCTATAGGAATTTTTAGACATAATGCATGTTTGGTTTTGGAGTTATGTTTAAATAATTTTCATATTGAATGTGGCAGTATACTGTCATTATGAGTAAAACCTAATGTTTGTATTTGTCAACCTTACCAAAATACCTGATTCTGGTAAAACTCAAAAAGATACAATATTACAGGCATTTTTAGACAAAATGCATTTTGGTTTTGGAGTTATGTTTGTATAACTGTTATTTTGAATATGGCAGTTATACTGTCATTATGAGTAAAACCCAATTTTTGTATTTGTAAACCTCACCAAAATAACTAATTCTGGTAAAACTCACATATATTCAATAATACAGGCATTTTTAGACGGATTGCAATTTGGTTTTGGTGTTATATTTATTCAACTTTCATATTTAGTATGACAGTTATACTGTCATATTGAGTAAAAAAAAGCTAACTTGTGTCTTTACAAACCTTAGAAACTATTTTTTTCCTGTAAAACTTACAAAGATACATTTCTCCAGGCATTATTTGACATTTTGCTTGCATGGTTTAGGAGTTATGTTTAAATAACAGTCAGATTGAATGTTACAGTATACTGTAGTTTTTTACTCAATATGCCAGTAATGTTCTTAAAATCCTGCGATAATGCGAAAAAATCACTAAAATTGTTTTTCAACATAATTCCTACACCAAACATGCAACATGCCTAATAATGCCTGCTATATTCAATTTGACAGTTATTTAAACATAACTTCCTAACCACACATGCAAATAGGCTAATAAAGCCTAAAACAATGCATCCTTGTGAGTTTTACTCTAAACATATGCTATTTTAAGGCTTGCAAACACAAAAAGTAGTGTTTTACTCATTTTGACAGTAATGTTCTTAAAATCCTGAGATAATGCGAAATAAGCAATAAAAATGTTTTTCAACATAATTCCTACACCAAACATGCAACATGTCTAATAATGCCTGAAGACATGTATCGTTGTTAGTTTTACTAGAAAAAATATATTTTGTAAGTTTTGCAAAGAGTCAAGTAAGTTTTTTTAATTCAATATGACAGTATAACTGTCATACCAAATATGAAAGTTATATAAACATAACTCCAAAACTGAACATGCATTATGTCTAAAAATGCCTAAAATATTGTATCTATGTGAGTTTTACAAGAATCAGTTAATTTGGTAAGGTGTACAATTACATAAATTAGGGGTTTACTCATAATGATAGTTAACTGCTACATTAAATTTGACTGTTATTTAAACATAACTCCCTAACCACAAATGCAAAATAGGTTAATAAAGCCTAAAACAATGCATCCTTGTGAGTTTTACTCGAAACATATGCTATTTTAAGGCTTGCAAACACAACAAGTAGTGTTTTACTCATTTTGACAGTAATGTTCTTAAAATCCTGAGATAATGCGAAATAAGCAATAATAATGTTTTTCAACATAATTCCTACACCAAACATGCAAAATGTCTAATAATGCCTGAAGACATGTATCTTTGTTAGTTTTACTAGAAAAATTATCTTTTGTAAGTTTTGCAAAGAGGCAAATACGTTTTTTTAATTCAATATGACAGTATAACTGTCATACCAATTATGAAAGTTATATAAACATAACTCCAAAACTGAACATGCATTATGTCTAAAAATACCTGTAATATTGTATCTATGTGAGTTTCACCAGAATCAGGTAATTTGGTAAGGTTTACAAATACAGAAATATTTTCATAATGACAGTATAACTGCTTCATTCAATTTGACTGTTATTTAAACATAACTTCCTAATCACACATTCAAATAAGTTAATAAAGCTTAAAACAATGCATCCTTGTGAGTTTTACTCGAAACATTTGCTATTTTAAGGCTTGCAAACACAAAAAGTAGTTTTTACTCATTATGACAGTAATGTTCTTAAAATCCTGAGATAATGCGAAATAAGCAATAAAAATGTTTTTCAACATAATTCCTACAGCAAACAAGCAACATGTCTAATAATGCCTGGATACATGTATCTTTGTTAGTTATACTAGAAAAATTATCTTTTGTAAGTTTTACAAAGACTCAAGTTCGTTTTTTTAATACAATATGACAGTATAACTGTCATACCAAATATGAAAGATATATAAACATAACTCCAAAACTAAACATGCATTATGTCTAAAAATGCCTAAAATATTGTATCTATGTGAGTTTTGCAACAATCAGTTAATTTGGTAAGGTGTACAATTACATAAATTAGGGGTATACTCATAATGACAGATAACTGCTACATTCAATTTGACAGTTATTTAAACATAACTTCTAACCACACATGCAAAATAGGCTAATAAAGTCAAAAACAATGCATCCATGTGAGTTTTACTCGAAACATATGCTATTTAAAAGTTTGCAAACACAAAAAGTAGTTTTTTACTCATATGACAGTAATGTTCTGAAAATCCTGAGATAAAGCGAAATAAGCAATAAAAATGTTTTTCAACATATTTCCTACACCAAACATGCAACATGTCTAATAATGCGTGAAGACGTGTATCTTTGTTAGTTTTACTTGAAAAATTATCTTTTGTAAGTTTTTCAAAGAGGCAAGTTAGTTTTTTTAATACAATATGACAGTATAACTGTCATACCAAATATGAAATATATATAAACATAACTCCAAAATTGAACATTCATTATGTCTAAAAATGCCTAAAATATTGTATCTATGTGAGTTTCACTAGAATCAGGTAATTTGGTAAGGTTTACAAATCACATTTTTTTTTTCATAATGAAAAAAAAATTACTAGAAAAATTATCTTCTGTAAGTTTTGCCATGACGCAAGTTAGTTTTTTTAATTCAATATGACAGTATAAATGTCATACCAAATATAAAAGTTATATAAACATAACTCCAAAACTGAACATGCATTATGTCTAAAAATGACTAAAATATTACATCTATGATAGTGTTAAAAGAATCAGTTAATTTGGTAAGGTGTACAATTACATAAATTAGGGGTTTACTAATAATGACAGATAACTGCTAAATTCAATTTGACAGTTATTTAAATATAACTTCCTAACCACACATGCAAAATAGCCTAATACAGCCTAAAACAATGCATCCTTGTGAGTTTTACTCGAAACATATGCTATTTTAAGGCTTGCAAACACAAAAAGTAATTATGCCTGGAGAAATGTATCTTTGTGAGTTTTACTGGGAAAACATTTTTTTGTAAGGTTTATAAAGACAAAAGTTAGTTTTTTTTTTAACTCAATATGATGGTATAACTGTCAAACTAAATATAAAAGTAATATAAACATAATTCCAAAACCAAACTCCTAAACCAAACTTGCAATCCGTCTTAAACTGCCTGTAATATTGAATCTATATGAGTGTCACATTCAATCTGACAGCTATTTAAACATAACTCCTAAACCACACATGCAAAATGACTAATAATGCCGAGAAAAATGTAGCTCTGTAAATTTTAATGGAAAAAAATATTTTGTAAGGTTTTTAAAATTACAAGTTTGTTATTTTTTACTCAATTTCACAGTATAACTGTCATACTAAATATGAAAGTTATATACACATAACTCTAAAACCAAACTTGCAATCCGTCTAAAAATGCCTGTAATATTGAATCTATGTGAGTTTTACCAAAATCAGGTATATTGGTAAGTTTTACAAATACAAAAAATAGGCCACACTCAATATGACAGTTTTTTAAACATAACTCATAAAAAACAAATGCAAAATGACTAATAATGCCTGGAAAAATGTATCTTTGTGAATTTTAATGAAAAAAAAAATATTTTGTAAGGTTTGTAAAGACACAAATTAGTTTTTTTTTTACTTAATACAACTGTCATACTATATATGAAAGTTATATAAACATAACTCCAAAACCAAATATGTTTTATGTCTAAAAATGCCTGTAATATTGAATCTATGTGAGTATTACCAGAATCTGGTATTTTGGTAAGGTTTACAAATACAAAAAATAGGTTTTACTCATAATGACAATATAACTGCCACATTTAACATGACAGGTATTTAAACATAATTCCTAAACCGGTAAGGTTTACAAATACAAAAAATAGGTTTTACTCATAATGACAATATAACTGCCACATTTAACATGACAGGTATTTAAACATAATTCCTAAACCAAACATGATAAATGCCTAATAATGCCTGGAGAAATGTATCTTTGTGAGTTTTACTGGAAACAACGAATTTGTAAGGTTTATAAAGATACAAGTTAAATTTTTAACTCAATATGATGATATAACTGTCATACAAAATATGAAAGATATATTATCATAACTCCAAAACCAATGAATCTATGTTCGTTTTACTAGAATCAGGTATTTTGGTAAGGTTTACAAAAACAAAAAATAGGTTTTACTCATAATGACAGTATAACTGCCACATTCAATATGACAGTTATGTAAACATAACTCCTAAACCACACATGCAAAATGGTTAATAATGCCTGGAGAAATTTATCTTTTTATGTTTTACAGGAAAAAAAAACAATTTTGTAAGGTTTGTAAAGATTGCGATGAGATGGCGACTTGTCCAGGGTGTACGCCGCCTTCCGCCCGATTGTAGCTGAGATAGGCTCCAGCGCCCCCCGCGACCCCAAAGGGAATAAGCTGTAGAAAATGGATGGATGAATGGGTTTGTAAAGACACAAGTTATTTTTTTCTTACTCAATATGACAGTAAAACTGTCATACTAAATGAAAAAAATATATAAATATAACTCCAAAACCAAACATGCATTATGTCTAAAAATGCCTGTAATATTGTATTCATGTGAGTTTAACTAGAATCAGTTGTTTTTGTAAGGTTTGCAAATACAAAATATTGGTTTAACTCACTATGACAGTATACTGTCACATTCAATCTGACAGTTATTTAAACATAATTCCTAAACCAAACATGTTTTATGTCTAAAAATTCCTGTAATATTGTATCTATATGAGTTTTACCAGAATCAGGTATTTTGTTAAGGTTTACAAATAAAAAAAATTATTTATTTACTCATAATGACAATATAACTGCCACACTCAACATGACAGTTATTTAAACATAATTCCTAAACCAAACATGATACATGGCTAATAATGCCTGGAAAAATTTTTTCTTTGTGATGTTTACTAGGAACAAATATTTTGTAAGGTTTGTAAAGACAAAAGTTAGTTTTTTTTACTCAATATGATGGTATAACTGTCATACTAAATATGAAAGTTATATAAACATAATTCCAAAACCAAACTCCTAAACCAAACTTGCAATATGTCTTAAACTGCCTGTAATATTTAATCTATGTGAGTTTTACCAGAATCAGGTATTTTGGTAAGGTTTACAAATACAAAACTTGGGTTTTACTCATAATGACAGTATAATTGCAACATTTGATATGACAGTTATTTAAACATAACTCCTAAACCAAACATGATAAATGGCTGGCTAATAATGCCTGGAGAAATGTATCAGTGTGAGTTTTACTGAAAACAACTAATTTGTAAGGTTTATAAAGACACAAGTTAGTTTTTTTATTGAATATGATGGTATAACTGTCATACTAAATATGAAAGTTATATAAATATAACTCCAAAACCAAACATACATTATGTCTAAAAATGCCTTTAATATTGTATCTATGTGAGTTTTACCAGAATCAGGTATTTTGGTAAGGTTTACAATTACAAAAAATAGGTTTTTATTTATAATGACACACGATACAATAACTACCCCACTCAATATGACAGTTATTTAAACATAACTCCTAAACCAAACATGATAAATGGCTAATTATGCCTGGAGAAATGTACCTTTGTGAGTTGTGGGGGGAAAAAAAATGTAAGGTTTATAAAGACACAAGTTTTTTTTTTTTTTTACTCAATATGATGGTATAACTGTCATACTAAATATGAAAGTTGTACAAACATAACTCCAAAACCAAACATACATTATGTCTAAAAATGCCTGCAATATTGTATCTATGTGATTTTTACCAGAATCAGGTATTTTTGGTAAGGTTTACAAATACAAAAAATAGGTTTTACTCATAATGACAGTATACTGTCACATTCAACCTGACAGTTATTTAAACATAACTCCTAAACCACAAATACAAAATGGCTAATAATGCCTGGAGAAATGTATCTTTGTGAGTTTTCCTGGGAAAAAAAAAATATTTTATAAGGTTTGTAAAGACACAAGTTTTTTTACTTAATATGACAGTATAACTGTCATACTAAATATGAAAGTTATATAAACATAACTCCAAAACCAAACATGCTTTATGTCTAAAAATCCCTGCAATATTGTATCGATGTGGGTTTTACCAGAATCAGGTATTTTGGTAAAAATTACAAATACAAAAAATAGGTTTTACTCATAATGACAGTATAACTGCCACACTCAATATGACAGTTGTTTAAACATAACTCCTAAACCAAACATGATAAAAGGCTAATTATGCCTGGAGAAATGTATCTTTGTGAGTTTTACTGGGAACATTTTGTAAGGTTTATAAAGACACAAGTTATCTTATTTTTTTTTACTCAATAGGATGGTATGACTGTCATACTAAATATAAAAGTTGTATAAACATAACTCCAAAACCAAACATGCATGATGTCTAAAAATGCCTGCAATATTGTATCTATGTGCGTTTTACCAGAATCAGGTATTTTGGTAAGGTTTACAAATACAAACATTGGGTTTTACTCATAATGAAAGTATAACTGCCATATTCAAAATAACAGTTATTTAAACATAACTCCTAAACCAAACATGCTAAATAGCTATAAATGCCTGGAGAAATGTATCTTTGTGAGTTTTACTAGAAAAAAATATTTTGTAAGGTTTGTAAAGACAAAAGTTATTTTTTTTTACTCAATATGATGGTTTAACTGTCAAACTAAATATAAAAGTAATATAAACATAATTCCAAAACCAAACTCCTAAACCAAACTTGCAATCCGTCTTAAACTGCCTGTAATATTGAATCTATATGAGTTTTACCAGAATCAGGTATTTTGGTAAGGTTTACAAATACAAAACTTGGGTTTTACTCATAATGACAGTATAACTGCATTATTTGATATGACAGTTATTTAAACATAACTCCTAAACCAAACATGATAAATGGCTAATAATGCCTGGAAAAATGTATATGAACATAACTCCAAAACCAAACATGCATTATGTCTAAAAATGCCTGTAATATTGTATCTATGTGAGTTTTACCAGAATCAGGTATTTTGGTAAGGTTTATAAATACAAAATTTAGGTTTTACTCATAATGACAGTATAACTGCCATATTCAAAATAACAGTTATTTAAACATAACTCCTAATCCAAACATGATAAATGGCTAATAATGCCTGGAGAAATGTATCATGGTGAGTTTTACTGGAAACAAATAATTTGTAAGGTTTGTAAAGACACAAGTTAGTTGTTTTTTTACACAATTTAACAGTATAGCTGTCATACTATATATGAAAGTTATATAAACATAATTCCAAAACCAAATATGCAATCCGTCTAAAAATGCCTGTAATATTGAATATATGTGAGTTTTATCAGAATCGGGTATTTTGGTAAGGTTTACGAATACAAAAATTAGGTTTTACTCATAATGACAGTAATCTCACAAAGATACATTTCTCCAGGCATTATAGCCATTTCACATGTGTGGTTTGGTAGTTATGTTTAAATAACTGTCAAATTGAATGTGACAGTATACTATCATGGTGAGTAAAACCAATATTTTGTAGTTGCAAACCTTACTACAACAATTGATTTTAGTAAAACTCGCATGGATACAAAATTACAGGCATTTTTAAACATAATGCATGTTTGGTTTTGGAGTTATGTTTATATATTTTTTACATTTAGTATTCCAGTTATACTGTCATATTGAGTAAAAAAAAACAACTTGTGTCTTTATAAACCATAAAAAAAAATGTTTCTAGTAAAACTCACAAAGATACATTTCTCCAGGCATTATAGCCTATTAACCATGTTTGGTTTAGAGTTATCAATCAATCAATCAATGTTTATTTATATAGCCCTAAATCACAAGTGTCTCAAAGGGCTGTACAAGCCACAACGACATCCTCGGTATAGCCCACATAAGGGCAAGGAAAAACTCACCCCAGTGGGACGTCGATGTGAATGACTACGAGAAACCTTGGAGAGGACCGCATATGTGGGTAACCCCCCCCTCTAGGGAGACCGAATGCAATGGATGTCGAGTGGGTCTAACATAATATTGTGAGAGTCCAGTCCATAGTGGATCCAGCATAACAGTAAGAGTCCAGTCCACAGTGGGGTCAGCAGGAAACCATCCCGAGCGGAGACGGGTCAGCAGCGCAGAGATGTTCCCAACCGATATACAGGCGAGCGGTCCACCCCGGGTCCCGACCCCGGACAGCCAGCACCCCATCCATGGCCACCGGATCTGTGTGTCTCCCCTTCCACAAGGGATAGGGGGGAGCAGAGGAGAAAAGAAAAGAAACGGCAGATCAACTGGTCTAAAAAAAGGGGGGCTATTCAAAGGCTAGAGTATACAAATGAGTTTTGAGATGGGACTTAAATGTTTCTACTGAGGTAGCATCTCTAACTGTTACCGGGAGGGCATTCCATAGTGCTGGAGCCCGAATAGAAAACGCTCTACAGCCCGCAGACTTTTTTTGGGCTCTGGGAATCACTAATAAGCCGGAGTTCTTTGAACGCAGATTTCTTGCCGGGACATATGGTACAATACAATCCGCAAGATAGGCTGGAGCTAGACCGTGTAGTATTTTATACGTAAGTAGTAAAACCTTAAAGTCGCATCTTAAGTGCACAGGAAGCCAGTGCAGGTGAGCCAGTATAGGCGTAATATGATCAAACTTTCTTGTTCTTGTCAAAAGTCTAGCAGCCGCATTTTGTACCAACTTTAATCTTTTAATGCTAGACATAGGGAGACCCGAAAATAATACGTTACAGTAATCGAGACGAGACGTAACGAACGCATGAATAATGATCTCAGCGTCGCTAGTGGACAAAATGGAACGAATTTTAGCGATATTACAGAGATGAAAGAAGGCCGTTTTAGTAACACTCTTAATGTGTGACTCAAAGGAGAGAGTTGGGTCGAAGATAATACCCAGATTCTTTACTGAGTCGCTTTGTGTAATTGTTTGGTTGTCAAATGTTAAGGTGGTATTATCAAATAAATGTCGGTGTTTAGCAGGACCGATAATCAGCATTTCCGTTTTCTTAGTGTTGAGTTGCAAGAAGTTAGCGGACATCCATTGTTTAATTTAATTAAGACACGCCTCCAGCTGACTACAATCCGGCGTGTTGGTCAGCTTTAGGGGCATGTAGAGTTGGGTGTCATCAGCATAGCAATGAAAGCTAACACCGTATTTGCGTATGATGTCGCCTAGCGGCAACATGTAAATACTAAAGAGTGCAGGGCCAAGAACCGAACCTTGGGGGACTCCGCACGTTACCTTAACATAGTCCGAGGTCACATTGTTATGGCAGACGCACTGCATCCTGTCAGTAAGATAAGAGTTAAACCACGACAAGGCTAAGTCTGACATACCAATACGTGTTTTGATACGCTCTAATAAAATGTTATGATCGACGGTATCGAAAGCAGCGATAAGATCAAGAAGCAGCAACATAGATGACGCATCAGAATCCATCGTTAGCAGTAGATCATTAGTCATTTTTGCGAGGGCTGTCTCCGTAGAGTGATTTGCCCTGAAACCGGATTGAAAAGGTTCACAGAGATTGTTAGACATTAAGTGTTCATTTAGCTGCTGTGCGACAATTTTTTCGAGGATTTTCGAGATAAACGGAAGGTGGAACACCGGCCGGTAGTTTACCATGAGGTCAGGATCGAGGTTAGGTCTTTTGAGCAAAGGATGAATAACCGCTTTTTTGAATGCTAGTGGAACAGTGCCAGAGGAAAGTGATAAGTTTATAATATTTAGCACTGATGGACCTTATAATACAAATAGCTCCTTAATAAGTTTCCCAGGAAATGGGTCAAGTAGACATGTTTGTTTTGTCCCATTGACACATCTTAACAATTCCTCTAGTGTTATTTCATCAAAGAGAGAGAAACTATTTTGGAGGGCGGTATCCTTCGTAGATACAGTCGTATCTGTGTTAATAGAACCCAGTTATAGCTGCGATGCATTGTCTTTAATCTCCTTTCTAATGAGTTCAATTTTCTTATTAAAGAAATTCATAAAATCATCTGCTGAGTGGGTGGAGCTAGGTTTAAATAACTGTCATATTGAGTGTGGTAGATATACTGTCATTATGAGTAAAACCTATTTTTTGTATTTGTAAAATTACCAAAATAACTGAAAACTCACATGGATAAAATATTACAGGATTTTTTAGACATAAAGCATGTTTCCATCATATTGAGTAAAAAAAAAACTAACTTGTGTCTATACAAACCTTACAAAATATTTTTTTTCCAGTAAAACTCACAAAAATACATTTCTCCAGTTATTATTAGCCATTTTGCATCTGTGGTTTAGA
Organism: Nerophis lumbriciformis; assembly: GCF_033978685.3. NCBI lineage: Eukaryota > Metazoa > Chordata > Actinopteri > Syngnathiformes > Syngnathidae > Nerophis > Nerophis lumbriciformis. Next base: position 21,503,409 of record NC_084585.2, read on the forward strand.
ATTTGTGTTTAAATAACAGTCAGATTGAATGTGACAGTATACTGTCATAGTGAGTAAAACCTAATTTTTGTATTTGTAAACCTTAACAAAATACCTGATTCTAGTAAAACTCACATAGATTCAATATTACAGGCATTTTTAGACGGATTGCATGTTTGGTATTGGAGTTATGTTTATATAACTTTTACATTTATTATGACAGTTATACAAACATATTAAATAAAAAAAACTATTTTGTGTCTTATCAAACCTTACAAAATATTTTTTTTCCTGTAAAATTCACAAAGATACATTTCTCCAGGCATTATTAGCCATTTTGCATGTGTGGTTTAGGAGTTATGTTAACATAACTGTCATATTGAGGGTGGCAATTATACTGTCATTATGAGTAAATTTTTGTATTTATAAACCTTACCAAAATTCCTGATTCTGGTAAAACTCACATAGATACAATATTACAGGCATTTTTAGACATAATGCATGTTTGGTTTTGGAGTTATGTTTATATACATTTTTCCAGGCATTATTAGCTATTTATCATGTTTGGTTTAGGAGTTATGTTTAAATAACTGTCATATCAAATAATGCAGTTATACTGTCATTATGAGTAAAACCCAAGTTTTGTATTTGTAAACCTTACCAAAATACCTGATTCTGGTAAAACTCATATAGATTCAATATTACAGGCAGTTTAAGACGGATTGCAAGTTTGGTTTAGGAGTTTGGTTTTGGAATGATGTTTATATTACTTTTATATTTAGTTTGAGAGTTAAACCATCATATTGAGTAAAAAAAAAAAAAAAAAAACTTTTGTCTTTACAAACCTTACAAAATATTTTTTTCTAGTAAAACTCACAAAGATACATTTCTACAGGCATTATTAGCTATTTAGCATGTTTGGTTTAGGAGTTATGTTTAAATAACTGTTATTTTGAATATGGCAGTTATACTGTCATTATGAGTAAAACCCAATTTTTGTATTTGTAAACCTTACCAAAATACCTGATTCTGGTAAAACTCACATAGATTCAATATTCCAGGCATTTTGAGACGTATTGCAAGTTTGGTTTTGGAGTTATGTTTATTTAACTTTCATATTTAGTATGACAGTTCTACTGTCATATTAAGTAAAAAAACTAACTTGTGTCTTTACAAACATTATAAATTGTTTTGTTTTTTTCCAGGAAAACTCACAAAGATACATTTCTCCAGGCATTATTAGCCATTTTGTATTTGTGGTTTAGGAGTTACAATATGTTTAAATAACTGTCAGATTGAATGTGACAGTATACTGTCATAGTGAGTAAAACCTAATTTTTGTATTTGTAAACCTTACCAAAAATACCTGATTCTGGTAAAAATCACATAGATACAATATTGCAGGCATTTTTATACATAATGCATGTTTGGTTTTGGAGTTATTTTTATACAACTTTCATATTTAGTATGACAGTTATACCATCATATTGAGTAAAAAAAAAAAAAACTTGTGTCTTTATAAACCTTACAATTTTTTTTCCCCCAGTAAAACTCACAAAGATACATTTCTCCAGGCATAATTAGTCATTTATCATGTTTGGTTTAGGAGTTATGTTTAAATAACTGTCATATTGAGTGTGGCAGTTATACTGTCATTATGAGTAAAACCTATGTTTTGTATTTGTAAACCTTACCAAAATACCTGGTTCTGGTAAAACCCACATCGATACAATATTACAGGAATTTTTAGACATAAAGCATGTTTGGTTTTGGAGTTATGTTTATATAACTTTCATATTTAGTATGACAGTTATACCATCATATATTGAGTAAAAAAAAACTAATTTGTATATTTACAAACCTTACAAAACATTGTTTTCCAGTAAAATTCACAAATATACATTTCCCTAGGCATTAGTAGTCATTTTGCATTTGTGTTTTAGGAGTTATGTTTAATTAACTGTCATACTGAGTGTGGCAGTTATATTGTCACTATGAGTAAAACCTAATTTTTGTATTCGTAAAACTTACCAAAATACCTGATTCTGATAAAACTCACATATATTCAATATTACAGCCATTTTTAGACGGATTGCATATTTGGTTTTGGAATTATGTTTATATAACTTTCATATATAGTATGACAGCTATACTGTTAAATTGTGTAAAAAAAAACAACTAACTTGTGTCTTTACAAACCTTACAAAATATGTTTTCCAGTAAAACTCACAAAGATACATTCCTCTAGGCATTATTAGCCATTTTGTCGGATTAATTGTGACAGTATACTGTCATTATGAGTAAAACTAATATTTTGTATTTGTAAACCTTACAAAAACAACTGATTCTAGTAAAACTAACATGGATACAAAATTATAAGCATTTTTAGACATAATGCATGTTTGGTGGCAGTCAATGTGTTAGTTATACTGTCATTATGAGTAAAACCTAATTTTTGTATTTGTCAACCTTAACCAAAATACCTGATTCTGGTAAAACTCACATAGATACAATATTACAGGCATTTTTAGACATAATGCATGTTTGGTTTTGGAGTTATGTTTATATAACTTTCATATTTAGTATGACAGTTATACCATCATATTAAATAAAAAAACCTAACTTGTGTCTTTATAAACCTTACAAATTATTTGTTTCCAGTAAAACTCACCATGATACATTTCTCCAGGCATTATTAGCCATTTATCATGTTTGGATTAGGAGTGATGTTTAAATAACTGTCATATCAAATGTTGCAGTTATACTGTCATTATGAGTAAAACCCAAGTTATGTATTTGTAAACCTTACCAAAATACCTGATTCTGGTAAAACTCACATAGATTCAATATTACAGGCAGTTTAAGACAGATTGCAAGTTTGGTTTAGGAGTTTGGTTTTGGAATTATGTTGATATAACTTTCATATTTAGTATGACAGTTATACCATCATATTGAGTAAAAAAAAACTAACTTTCGTCTTTACAAACCTCACAAAATATTTTTTTCTAGTAAAAATCACAAAGATACATTTCTCCAGGCATTATTAACCATTTTGCATGTGTGGTATAGGAGTTATGTTTACATAACTGTCATATTAAATGTGGCAGTTATACTGTCATTATGAGTAAAACCAAGTTTGTGTATATGTAAACCTTACCAAAATACCTGATTATGGTAAAACTCACATAGATACAGTACTAAAGGCATTTTTAGACATAATGCATGTTCGGTTTTGGAGTTATGTTTGTATACATTTCTCCAGGCATTAATAGCCATTTATCATATTTGGTTTAGGAGTTATGTTTAAATAACTGTCATATCAAATAATGCAGTTATACTGTCATTATGAGTAAAACCCAAGTTTACAAATGTAAACTTTACCAAAATACCTGATTCTGGTAAAACTCATATATATTCAATATTACAGGCAGTTTAAGACGGATTGCAAGTTTGGTTTAGGAATTATGTTTATATTACTTTTATATTTAGTTTGACAGTTATACCATCATATTGAGTAAAAAAAACAAAACTTTTTTCTTTACAAACCTTACAAAATGTTTTTTTCTATTAAAACTCACAAAGATACATTTCTCCAGGCATTTATAGCTATTTAGCATGTTTGGTTTAGGAGTTATGTTTAAATAACTGTTATTTTGAATATGGCAGTTATACTGTCATTATGAGTAAAACCTAAATTTTGTATTTATAAACCTTACCAAAATACCTGATTCTGGTAAAACTCACATAGATACAATATTACAGGCATTTTTAGACATAATGCATGTTTGGTTTGGGAGTTATGTTCATATACATTTTTCCAGGCATTATTAGCCATTTATCATGTTTGGTTTAGGAGTTATGTTTAAATAACTGTCATATCAAATAATGCAGTTATACTGTCATTATGAGTAAAACCCAAGTTTTGTATTTGTAAACCTAACCAAAATACCTGATTCTGGTAAAACTCATATAGATTCAATATTACAGGCAGTTTAAGACGGATTGCAAGTTTGGTTTTGGAGTTATGTTTATTTAACTTTCATATATAGTATGACAGTTATACTGTCATATTAAGTAAAAAAAACTAATTTGTTTCTTTACAAACCTTATAAAAAAAAAAGTTTCCAGGAAAACTCACAAAGATACATTGTTCCAGGCATTATTAGCCATTTTGTAATTGTGGTTTAGGAGTTACAGTATGTTTAAATAACTGTCAGATTGAATTTGACAGTATACTGTCATTATGAGTAAAACCCAATTTTTGTATTTGTAAACCTTACCTAAATACCTGATTCTGGTAAAATTCACATAGATTCAATATTACAGGCATTTTTAGACGTATTGCAAGTTTGGTTTTGGAGTTATGTTTATTTAACTTTCATATTTAGTATGACAGTTATACTGTCATATTAAGTACAAAAAAATAACTTGTGTCTTTACAAACCTTATAAAAAAAATGTTTTTCCAGGAAAACTCACAAAGATACATTTCTCCAGGCATTATTAGCCATTTCGTATTTGTGGTTTAGGAGTTGTGTTTAAATAACTGTCAGATTGAATGTGACAATATACTGTCATTATGAGTAAAACCTAATTTTTGTATTTGTAAACCTTACAAAAAAATACCTGATTCTGGTAAAAATCACATAGATACAATATTGCAGGCATTTTTAGACATAATTCATGTTTGGTTTTGGAGTTATGTTTATACGACTTTCATATTTAGTACGACAGTTATACCATCATATTGAGTAAAAAAAAAAAAAACTTGTGTCTTTATTAATCTTACAGGTTTTTTTTTTCTCCCAAAACTCACAAAGATACATTTCTCCAGGCATAATTAGCCATTTATCATGTTTGGTTTAGGAGTTATGTTTAAATAACTGTCATTTTGAGTGGGGGAGTTATTGTATTGTGTGTCATTATAAATAAAAACCTATTTTTTGTATTTGTAAACCTTACCAAAATACCTGATTCTGGTAAAACCCACATCGATACAATATTACAGGAATTTTTAGACATAAAGCATGTTTGGTTTTGGAGTTATGTTTATACAACTTTCATATTTAGTATGAAAGTTATACCATCATATTGAGTAAAAAACAAAAAATAATTTGTATCTTTACAAACCTTACAAATATTGTCTTCCAGTAAAATTCACAAATATACCTTTCTCTAGGCATTATTAGTCATTTTGCATTTGTGTTTTAGGAGTTATGTTTAATTAACTGTCTTATTGAGTGTGGCAGTTATACTGTCACTATGAGTAAAACCTAATTTTTGTTTTTGTAAACCTTACCAAAATACCTGATTATGATAAAACTCACATTTTGTATATTTGGTTTTGGAGTTGTGTTTATATAACTTTCATATATAGTATGACAGCTATACTGTAAAATTGTGTAAAAAAAAATAAATAACTCGTGTCTTTACAAACCTTACAAAATATTATTTCCAGTAAAACTCACAAAGATACATTCCTCAAGGCATTATTAGCCAAATTGTCAGATTGATTGTGACAGTATACTGTCATTATGAGTAAAACTAATATTTTGTATTTGTAAACCTTACAAAAACAACTGATTCTAGTAAAACTCACATGGATACAAAATTATAGGCATTTTTAGACATCATGCATGTTTGGTGGCAGTCAATGTGGCAGTTATACTGTCATTATGAGTAAAACCTAATTTTTGTATTTTTCAACCTTAACAAAATACCTGATTCTGGTAAAACTCACATAGATACAATACTAAAGGCATTTTTAGACATAATGCATGTTTGGTTTTGGAGTTATGTTTGTATACATTTCTCCAGGCATTAATAGCCATTTATCATGTTTGGTTCAGGAGTTATGTTTAAATAACTGTTATTTTGAATATGGCAGTTATACTGTCATTATGAGTAAAACCTAAATTTTGTATTTATAAACCTTACCAAAATACCTTATTCTGGTAAAACTCACATAGATACAATATTACAGGCATTTTTACACATAATGCATGTTTGGTTTTGGAGTTATGTTTATATACATTTTTCCAGGCATTATTAGCCATTTATCATGTTTGGTTTAGGAGTTATGTTTAAATAACTGTCATATCAAATAATGCAGTTATACTGTCATTATGAGTAAAACCCAAGTTTTGTATTTGTAAACCTTACCAAAATACCTGATTCTGGTAAAACACATATAGATTCAATATTACAGGCAGTTTAAGACGGATTGCAAGTTTGGTTTAGGAGTTTGGTTTTGGAATTATGTTTATATTACTTTTATAATTAGTTTGACAGTTATACCATCATATTGAGTAAAAAAAAAAAAACTTGTCTTTGCAAACCTTACAAAATATTTTTTCTAGTAAAATTCACAAAGATACATTTCTCCAGGCATTATTAGCCATTTAGCATGTTTGGTTCAGGAGTTATGTTTAAATAACTGTTATTTAGAATATGGCAGTTAATGTCATTATGAGTAAAACCCAATTTTTGTATTTGTAAACCTTACCAAAATACCTGATTCTGGTAAAACTCACATAGATTCAATATAACAGGCATTTGTAGACGTATTGCAAGTTTGGTTTTGGAGTTATGTTTATTTAACTTTCATATTCAGTATGACAGTTAATCCGTCATATTAAGTAAAAAAACTAATTTGTTTCTTTATAAACCTTATAAAAAAAAAAAAATTCCAGGAAAACTCAAAAAGATACATTTTTCCAGGCATTATTAGCCATTTTGTAATTGTGGTTTAGGAGTTACAGTATGTTTAAATAACTGTCAGATTGAATGTGACAGTATACTGTCATAGTGAGTAAAACCAAATTTTTGTATTTGTAAACCTTACCAAAAATACCTGATTCTGGTAAAAATCACATAGATACAATATTGCAGGCATTTTTAGACATAATGCATGTTTGGTTTTGGAGTTATGTTAATACAAATTTTATATTTAGTATGACAGTTATACCATCATATTGAGTAAAGAAAAAAAAAACTTGTGTCTTTATAAACCTTACAAAAAATGTTTTCCCAGTAAAACTCACAAAGATACATTTCTCCAGGCATATTTAGCCATTTATCATGTTTGGTTTAGGAGTTATGTTTAAACAACTGTCGTATTGAGTGTGGCAGTTATACTGTCATTATGAGTAAAACCTATTTTTTGTATTTGTAAACCTTACCAAAATACCTGATTCTGGTTAAACCCACATCGATACAATATTACAGGAATTTTTAGACATAAAGCATGTTTGGTTTTGAAGTTATGTTTATATAACTTTCATATTTAGTATGAAAGTTATACCATCATATTGAGTAAAAAACAAAAAATAGTTTGTATCTTTACAAACCTTACAAAATATTGTTTCCCAGTAAAATTCACAAATATACCTTTCTCTAGGCATTATTAGTCATTTTGCATTTGTGTTTTAGGAGTTATGTTTAATTAACTGTCAGATTGAGTGTGACAGTTATACTTAATGCATGTTTGGTTTTGGAGTTATGTTTATGTAACTTTTACATTTATTATGACAGTTATACAAACATATTGAATAAAAAAACCTAACTTGTGTCTTTACAAACCTTACAAAATATTTTTTTTTCCCAGTTAAACTCACAAATATACCTTTCTCCAGGCAGTATTAGCCATTTAGCATGTTTAAATTAGGAGTTATGTTTAAATAACTGTAATTTTGAATGTGGCAGTTATACTGTCATTATGAGTAAAACCTACTTTTTGTATTTGTAAACCTTACCAAAATACCTGATTTTGGTCAAACTCACGTAGATTTAATATTACAGGCATTTTTAAATATAATGCATGTTTGGTTTTGGAGTTATGTTTATATAACTGTCATTTTGAAGTGGTAGTTATACTGTTATTATGAGTAAAAAAACTAACTTCTGTCTTTACAAACCTTACAAAATATTTTTTTTTCCAGTTAAACTCACAAAGATACATTTCCCCAGGCATTATTAGCCATTTAACATGTTTTGTTTAGGAGTAATGTTTAAATAAGTGTCATATTGAGTGTGGCAGTTATACTGTCATTATGAGTAAAACCCAATTTTTGTATTTGTAAACCTTACCAAAATAACCGATTCTGGTAAAACTCACATATATTTAATATTACAGGCATTTTTAGACGGATTGCAAGTTTGGTTTTGGTGTTATATTTATTCAACTTTCATATTTAGTATGACAGTATACTATTTTTTCCTGTAAAACTTACAAAGATACATTTCTCTAGGCATTATTTGACATTTTGCTTGCATGGTTTAGGAGTTATGTTTAAATAACAGTCAGATTGAATGTGACAGTATACTGTCATAGTAGTTTTTTACTCAATATGCCAGTAATGTTCTTAAAATCCTGAGATAATGCGAAAAAAGCAATAAAAATGTTTTTCAACATAATTCCTACACCAAACATGCAACATGTCTAATAATGCCTGAAGACATGTATCTTTGTTAGTTTTACTAGAAAATGTATCTTTTGTAAGTTTTGCAACGACGCAAGTTAGTTTTTTTAATTCAATATAACAGTATAACTGTCAAACTAAATGTATAATTTATATAAACATAACTCCAAAACTGAACATGCATTATGTCTAAAAATGCCTAAAATATTGTATCTATGTGAGTTTTACCAGAATAAGGTAATTTTGTAAGGTTTACAAATACAAAAATTGGTTTTTTTCTCATAATGACAGTAGAACTGCTATATTCAATTTGACAGTTATTTAATTATAACTTCCTAACCACACATGCAAATAGGCTAATAAAGCCTAAAACAATGCATCCTTGTGAGTTTTACTCGCAACATATGCTATTTTAAGGCTTGCAAACACAAAAAGTATTTTTTTACTGATTATGACAGTAATGTTCTTAAAATCCTGAGATAATGCGAAATAAGCAATAAAAATGTTTTTCATCATAATTCCTACACCAAACATGCAACATGTCTAATAATGCATGGATACATGTATCTTTGTTAGTTATACTAGAAAAATTATCTTTTGTAAGTTTTACAAAGACTCAAGTTAGTTTTTTTTAATCCAATATGACAGTATAACTGTCATACCAAATATGAAAGTTATATAAACATAACTCCAAAACTGAACATGCATTATGTCTAAAAATGCCTAAAATATTGTATCTATGTGAGTTTTACAAGAATCAGTTATTTTGGTAAGGTGTACAATTACATAAATTAGGGGTTTACTCATAATGACAGTTCACTGCTACATTCAATTTGACTGTTATTTAAACATAACTCCCTAACCACACATGCAAAATAGGTCAATAAAGCCTAAAACAATGCATCCTTGTGAGTTTTACTCGAAACATATAGTATTTTAGGCTTGCAAACACAAAAAGTAGTTTTTTTACTCATTTTGACAGTAATGTTCTTAAAATCCTGAGATAATGCAAAATAAGCAATAAAAATGTTTTTCAACATAATTCCTACACCAAACATGCAACATGTCTAATAATGCCTGAAGACATGTATCTTTGTTAGTTTTACTAGAAAAATTATATTTTGTAAGATTTGCAAAGAGGCAAGTTAGTTTTTTTAATTCAATATGACAGTATAACTGTCATACCAAATATGAAAGTTATACAAACATAACTCCAAAACTGAACATGCATTATGTCTAAAAATGCCTAAAATATTGTATCTATGTGAGTTTTACAAGAATCAGTTATTTTGGTAAGGTGTACAATTACATAAATTTGGGGTTTACTCACAATGACAGTTAACTGCTACATTCAATTTGACTGTTATTTAAACATAACTCCCTAACCACACATGCAAAATAGGTCAATAAAGCCTAAAACAATGCATCCTTGTGAGTTTTACTCGAAACATATGCTATTTTAAGGCTTGCAAACACAAAAAGTAGTTTTTTACTCATTTTGACAGTAATGTTCTTAAAATCCTGAGATAATGCAAAATAAGCAAAAAAAATGTTTTTCAACATAATTCCTACACCAAACATGCAACATGTCTAATAATGCCTGAAGACGTGTATCTTTGTTGGTTTTACTAGAAAAATTATCTTTTGTAAGTTTTGCAAAGAGGCAAGTTAGTTTTTTTAATTCAATATGACAGTCTAACTGTCATACCAAATATGAAAGATATATAATTGGGACGGCGTGGCGCAGTGGAAGAATGGCCGTGCGCGACCCGAGGGCCCCTTTGTTCAATCCCCACCTAGTACCAACCTCGTCATGTCCGTTGTGTTCTGAGAAAGACACTTCACCCTTGCTCCTGATGGGTGCTGGTTAGCGCCTTGCATGGCAGCTCCCTCCATCAGTGTGTGAATGTGTGTGTGAATAGGTAAATATGGAAGTAGTGTCAAAGCGCTTTGAGTACCTTGAAGGCAGAAAAGCGCTATACAAGTACAACCCATTTATCATTATTTATTTATAAACATAACTCCAAAACTGAACATGCATTATGTCTAAAATTGCCTGTAATATTGTATCTATGTGAGTTTCACCAGAATCAGGTAATTTGGTAAGGTTTACAAATACAAAAATAGTTTTTTTTCATAATGACAGTATAACTGCTACATTCAATTTGACTGTTATTTAAACATAACTTCCTAATCACACATGCAAATAGGTTAATAAAGCCTAAAACAATGCATCCTTGTGAGTTTTACTCGAAACATATGCTATTTTAAGGCTTGCAAACACAAAAAGTAGTTTTTTAATCATTTTGACAGTAATGTTCTTCAAATCCTGAGATAATGCGAAATAAGCAATAAAAATGTTTTTCATCATAATTCCTACACCAAACATGCAACATGTCTAATAATGCATGGATACATGTATCTTTGTTAGTTATACTACAAAAATTATCTTTTGTAAGTTTTACAAAGACTCAAGTTAGTTTTTTTAATCCAATATGACAGTATAACTGTCATACCAAATATGAAAGTTATATAAACAAAACTCCAAACATAAACATGCATTATGTCTAAAATTGCCTGTAATATTGTATATATGTGAGTTTCACCAGAATCAGGTAATTTGGTAAGGTTTACAAATACAACATTTTTTTTTTTTCATAATGACAGTATAACTGCTACATTCAATTTGACTGTTATTTAAACATAACTTCCTAATCACACATGCAAATAGGTTAATAAAGCCTAAAACAATGCATCCTTGTGAGTTTTACTCGAAACATATGCTATTTTAAGGCTTGCAAACACAAAAAGTAGTTTTTTACTCATTATGACAGTAATGTTCTTAAAATCCTGAGATAATGCGAAATAAGCAATACAAATGTTTTTCAACATAATTTCTACACCAAACATGCAACATGTCTGATAATGCGTGAAGATATGTATCTTTGTTAGTTTTACTAGAAAAATTATATTTTGTAAGTTTTGCAAAGAGGCAAGTTAGTTTTTTTAATTCAATATGACAGTATAACTGTCATACCAAATATGAAATATATATAAACATAACTCCAAAATTGAACATGCATTATGTCTAAAAATGCCTAAAATATTGTATCTATGTGAGTTTTACCAGAATCAGGTAATTTGGTAAGGTTTACAAATACAAAAATTGTTTTTTTTTCATAATGACAGTATAACTGCTACATTCAATTTGACTGTTATTTAAACATAACTTCCTAATCACACATGCAAATAGGTTAATAAAGCCTAAAACAATGCATCCTTGTGAGTTTTACTCGAAACATATGCTATTTTAAGGCTTGCAAACACAAAAAGTATTTTTTTACTCATTATGACAGTAATGTTCTTAAAATCCTGAGATAATGCGAAATAAGCAATAAAAATGTTTTTCAACATAATTCCTACACCAAACATGCAACATGTCTGATAATGCGTGAAGATATGTATCTTTGTTAGTTTTACTAGAAAAATTATATTTTGTAAGTTTTGCAAAGAGGCAAATACGTTTTTTTAATTCAATATGACAGTATAACTGTCATACCAAATATGAAAGTTATAGAAACGTAACTCCAAAACTGAACATGCATTATGTCTAAAAATGCCTAAAATATTGTATCTATGTGAGTTTTACAAGAATCAGTTATTTTGGTAAGGTGTACAATTACATAAATTAGGGGTTTACTCATAATGACAGTTAACTGCTACATTCAATGTGACTGTTATTTAAACATAACTCCCTAACCACACATGCAAAATAGGTTAATGAAGCCTAAAACAATGCATCCTTGTGAGTTTTACTCGAAACATATGCTATTTTAGGCTTGCAAACACAAAAATTAGTTTTTTACTCATTTTGACAGTAATGTTCTTAAAATCCTGAGATAATGCAAAATAAGCAATAAAAATGTTTTTCAACATAATTCCTACACCAAACATGCAACATGTCTAATAATGCCTGAAGACATGTATCTTTGTTAGTTTTACTAGAAAAATGATCTTTTATAAGTTTTGCAAAGAGGCAAATAAGTTTTTTTAATTCAATATGACAGTATAACTGTCATACCAAATATGAAAGTTATATAAACAAAACTCCAAACCTAAACATGCATTATGTCTAAAATTGCCTGTAATATTGTATATATGTGAGTTTCACCAGAATCAGGTAATTTGGTAAGGTTTACAAATACAACATTTTTTTTTTTTTCATAATGACAGTATAACTGCTACATTCAATTTGACTGTTATTTAAACATAACTTCCTAATCACACATGCAAATAGGTTAATAAAGCCTAAAACAATGCATCCTTGTGAGTTTTACTCGAAACATATGCTATTTTAAGGCTTGCAAACACAAAAAGTAGTTTTTTACACATTATGACAGTAATGTTCTTAAAATCCTGAGATAATGCGAAATAAGCAATACAAATGTTTTTCAACATAATTCCTACACCAAACATGCAACATGTCTGATAATGCGTGAAGATATGTATCTTTGTTAGTTTTACTAGAACAATTATATTTTGTAAGTTTTGCAAAGAGGCAAGTTAGTTTTTTTAATTCAATATGACAGTATAACTGTCATACCAAATATGAAATATATATAAACATAACTCCAAAATTGAACATGCATTATGTCTAAAAATGCCTAAAATATTGTATCTATGTGAGTTTTACCAGAATCAGGTAATTTGGTAAGGTTTACAAATACAAAAATTGTTTTTTTTTCATAATGACAGTATAACTGCTACATTCAATTTGACTGTTATTTAAACATAACTTCCTAATCACACATGCAAATAGGTTAATAAAGCCTAAAACAATGCATCCTTGTGAGTTTTACTCGAAACATTTGCTATTTTAAGGCTTGCAAACACAAAAAGTAATTTTTTACTCATTATGACAGTAAAGTTCTTAAAATCCTGAGATAATGCGAAATAAGCAATAAAAATGTTTTTCAACATAATTCCTACACCAAACATGCAACATGTCTAATAATGCCTGAAGACATGTATCTTGGTTAGTTTTACTAGAAAAAATATATTTTGTAAGTTTTGCAAGAGGCAAGTTAGTTTTTTTAATGCAATATGACAGTATAACTGTCATACAAAATATGAAAGTTATATAAACATAACTCCAAAACTAAACATGGATTATGTCTAAAAATGCCTAAAATATTGTATCTCTGAGAGTTTTACAAGAATCAGTTAATTTGGTAAGGTGTACAATTACATAAATTAGGGGTTTACTCATAATGACAGTTAACTGCTACATTCAATTTGACTGTTATTTAAGCTTAACTCCCTAACCACACATGCAAATAGGATAAAAAAAAGCCTGAAACAATGCATCCTTGTGAGTTTTACTCGAAACATATGCTATTTTAAGGCTTGCAAACACAAAAAGTAGTTTTTTACTCATTATGACAGTAATAAATGGCTAATTATGCCTGGAGAAATGTATCTTTGTGAGTTTTCCTGGGAAAACATTTTTTTGTAAGGTTTATGAAGACACAAGTTATTCTTTTTTTACTCAATATGATAGTATAACTGTCATACTAAATATAAAAGTTGTATAAACATAACTCCAAAACCAAACATGCATTATGTCTAAAAATGCCTGCAATATTGTATTTATGTGATTTTTACCAGAATCAGGTATTTTTGGTAAGGTTTACAAATACAAAAATTAGGTTTTACTCACTATGACAGTATACTGTCACATTCAATCTGACAGTTATTTAAATATATTGTAACTCCTAAACCACAATTACAAAATGGCTAATAATGCCAGGAAAAATGTATCTTTGTGAGTTTTCCTGGAAAACGTTTTTTTTTATAAAGTTTGTAAAGAAACAAGTTAGTTTTTTCACTTAATATGACAGTATAACTGTCATACTAAATATGAAATTTAAATAAACATTACTCCAAAACCAAACTTGCAATACGTCTAAAAATGCCTGTAATATTGAATCTATGTGAGTTTGACCAGAATCAGGTATTTTGGTAAGGTTTACAAATACAAAAATTGGGTTTTACTCATAATGACAGTATAACTGCCATATTCAAAATAACAGTTATTTAAACATAACTCCTAAACCAAACATGCTAAATGGCTAATAATGCCTGGAGAAATGTATCTTTGCGAGTTTTACTAGAAACAAATATTTTTAAGGTTTGTAAAGAAATGTTGTTGTTTTTTTTTACTCAATATGATGGTATAACTGTCTCTCTGAGCTGCCACCTTAACGTGGTAGAGGAGTTTGCGTGTCCCAATGATCCTAGGAGCTATGTTGTCCGGGGGCTTTATGCCCCCTGGTAGGGTCTCCCAAGACAAACTGGTCCTATGAGGGATCAGACAAAGAGCAGCTCGAAGACCTCCATGAATAATAAAAAACAAGGACCCAGATTTCCCTCGCCCGGACGCGGGTCACCGGGACCCCCTCTGGAGCCAGGCCCGGAGGTGGGGCACGATGGCGAGCGCCTGACATGGGGCCCGGCCGGGCACAACGTGGGTCCCCCCTCCAATGGGCTCACCATCCATAGCAGGGGTCATAGAGGTCGGGTGCGATGTGAGCTGGGCGGCAGCCGAAGGCAGGGCACTTGGCGGTCCGATCCTCGGCTACAGAAGCTAGCTCTTGGGACGTGGAACGTCACCTCGCTGGGGGGGAAGGAGCCTGAGCTAGTGCGCGAAGTGGAGAAGTTCCGGTTAGATATAGTCGGACTCACTTCGACGCACAGCAAGAGCTCTGGAACCAGTTCTCTCGAGAGGGGCTGGACTCTCTTCCACTCTGGTGTTGCCGGCAGTGAAAGGCGACGGGCTGGGGTGGCAATTCTTGTTTCCCCCCGGCTCAGAGCCTGTACGTTGGAGTTCAACCCGGTGGACGAGAGGGTAGCTTCCCTCCGCCTTCGGGTGGGGGAACGGGTCCTGACTGTGGTTTGCGCTTACGCGCCAAACCGCAGCTCAGAGTACCCACCCTTTTTGGATTCACTCGAGGGAGTACTTGAGAGTGCTCCTTTGGGTGATTCCCTCATGCTACTGGGGGACTTCAATGCTCATGTTGGCAACGACAGTGAAACCTGGAGAGGCGTGATTGGGAAGAATGGCTGCCCGGATCTGAACCCGAGCGGTGTTTTGTTATTGGATTTTTGTGCCCGTCACAGATTTTCCATAACGAACACCATGTTCAAACATAAGGGTGTCCATATGTGCACTTGGCACCAGGACACCCTAGGCCGCAGTTCCATGATCGACTTTGTAGTTGTGTCATCGGATTTGCGGCCTCATGTTTTGGATACTCGGGTGAAGAGAGGGGCGGAGCTTTCTACCGATCACCACCTGTTGGTGAGTTGGCTGCGATGGTGGGGGAGGATGCCGGACAGACCTGGCAGGCCCAAACGCATTGAGGGTTTGCTGGGAACGTCTGGCAGAGTCTCCTGTCAGAGAGAGTTTCAATTCCCATCTCCGGAAGAACTTTGAACATGTCACGAGGGAGGTGCTGGACATTGAGTCCGAATGGACCATGTTCCGCGCCTCTATTGTCGAGGCGGCTGATTGGAGCTGTGGCCGCAAGGTAGTTGGTGCTTGTCGTGGCGGTAATCCTAGAACCCGTTGGTGGACACCGGCGGTGAGGGATGCCGTCAAGCTGAAGAAGGAGTCCTATCGGGTTCTTTTGGCTCATAGGACTCCTGAGGCAGCGGACAGGTACCGACAGGTGTGCGGCTTCAGCGGTCGCAGAGGCAAAAACTCGGACATGGGACGAGTTCGGGGAAGCGCTGGAAAATGACTTCCGGACGGCTTCGAAGCAATTCTGGACCACCAGCCGCCGCCTCAGGAAGGGGAAGCAGTGCACTATCAACACCGTGTATGGCGAGGATGGTGTTCTGCTGACCTCGACTGCGGACTGTGGATCGGTGGAGGGAATACTTCGAAGACCTCCTCAATCCCACCAACACGTCTTCTTATGAGGAAGCAGTGCCTGGGGAGTCTGTGGTGGGCTCTCCTATTTCTGGGGCTGAGGTTGCTGAGGTAGTTAAAAAGCTCCTCGGTGGCAAGGCCCCAGGGCTAGATGAGATCCGCCCGGAGTTCCTTAAGGCTCTGGATGCTGTGGGGCTGTCTTGGTTGACAAGACTCTGCAGCATCGCGTGGACATCGGGGGCAGTACCTCTGGATTGGCAGACCGGGGTGGTGGTTCCTCTCTTTAAGAAGGGGAACCGGAGGGTGTGCTCTAACTATCGTGGGATCACACTCCTCAGCCTTCCCGGTAAGGTCTATTCAGGTGTACTGGAGAGGAGGCTACGCCGGATAGTCGAACCTCGGATTCAGGAGGAACAGTGTGGTTTTCGTCCTGGTCGTGGAACTGTGGACCAGCTCTATACTCTCGGCAGGGTCCTTGAGGGTACATGGGAGTTTGCCCAACCAGTCTACATGTGTTTTGTGGACTTGGAGAAGGCATTCGACCGTGTCCCTCGGGAAGTCCTGTGGGGAGTGCTCAGAGAGTATGGGGTATCGGACTGTCTGATTGTGGCAGTCCGCTCTCTGTATGCTCAGTGCCAGAGCTTGGTCCGCATTGCCGGCAGTAAGTCGGACACGTTTCCAGTGAGGGTTGGACTCCGCCAAGGCTGCCCTTTGTCACCGATTCTGTTCATAACTTTTATGGACAGAATTTATAGGCGCAGTCAAGGCGTTGAGGGGATCTGGTTTGGTGGCTGCAGGATTAGGTCTCTGCTTTATGCAGATGATGTGGTCCTGTTGGCTTCATCTGGCCAGGATCTTCAGCTCTCACTGGATCGGTTCGCAGCCGAGTGTGAAGCGACTGGGATGGACCATGGACTCGGACCTCCAAGTCCCAGTGCATGGTTCTCGCTAACCCGGTCATGAGCTTTGGGTTATGACCGAAAGGACAAGATCACGGGTACAAGCGGCCGAAATGAGTTTCCTCCGCCGGGTGGCGGGGCTCTCCCTTAGAGATAGGGTGTGAGAAGCTCTGCCATCCGGGGAGAGCTCAAAGTAAAGCCGCTGCTCCTCCACATCGAGAGGAGCCAGATGAGGTGGTTCGGGCATCTGGTCAGGATGCCACCCGAACGCCTCCCTAGGGAGGTGTTTAGGGCACGTCCGACCGGTAGGAGGCCACGGGGAAGACCCAGGACACGTTGGGAAGACTATGTCTCCCGGCTGGCCTGGGAACGCCTCGGGGTCCCACAGGAAGAGCTGGACGAAGTGGCTGGGGAGAGGGAAGTCTGGGCTTCCCTGCTTAGGCTGCTGCCCCCGCGACCCGACCTCGGATAAGCGGAAGAAGATGGATGGATGGATGGATAAATATAAAAGTAATATAAACATCATTCCAAAACCAAACTCCTAAACCAAACTTGCAATCCGTCTTAAACTGCCTGTAATATTGAATCTATATGAGTTTTACCAGAATCAGGTATTTTGGTAAGGTTTACAAATACAAAACTTGGGTTTTACTGATAATAACAGTATAACTGCATTATTTGATATGACAGTTATTTAAACATAACTCCTAAACCAAATTTGATAAATAGCTAATAATGCCTAGAAATCTGTATATAAACATAACTCCAAAACCAAACATGCATTATGTCTAAAAATGCCTGTAATATTGTATCTATGAGAGTTTTACCAGAATCAGGAATTTTGGTAAGGTTTATAAATACAAAAATTAGGTTTTACTCATAATGACAGTATAACTGCCACCCTCAATATGACGGTTATGTAACATAACTCCTAAACCACAAATGCAAAATGGCTAATAATGCCTGGAGAAATGTATCTTTGTGAGTTTTACAGGAAAAAAAATATTTTGTAAGGTTTGATAAGACACAAAATAGTTGTTTTTTTTATTCAATATGTTTGTATAACTGTCATAATAAATGTAAAAGTTATATAAACATAACTCCAATACCAAACATGCAATCCGTCTAAAAATGCCTGTTATATTGAATCTATGTGAGTTTTACTAGAATCAGGTATTTTGTTAAGGTTTAAAAATACAAAAATTAGGTTTTACTCACTATGACAGTATACTGTCACATTCAATCTGACTGTTATTTAAACACAAATTCTAAACCACGGATGCAAAGTGGCTAATAATAACTGGAGAAATGTATTTTTGTGAGTTTTACTGGAAAAAAAATATTTTGTAAAGTTTGTATAGACACAAGTTAGTTTTTTTTACTCAATATGATGGAAACATGCTTTATGTCTAAAAAAAATCCTGTAATATTTTATCCATGTGAGTTTTATCAGAATAAGTTATTTTGGTAATTTTACAAATACAAAAAATAGGTTTTACTCATAATGACAGTGCCACACGCAATATGACAGTTATTTAAACATAACTCTAAACCAAACATGGTTAATGGCTAATCATGCCTGGAGAAATGTATCTTTGTGAGTTTTACTGGAAAACATTTTTTTTTAAGGTTTATAAAGACACAAGTTAGTTTTTTTTACTCAATATGACAGTATAACTCTAATACTAAATGTAAAACATATATAAACATAACTCCAAAACAGAACATGCATTATGTTTAAAAATGCCTGTAATTTTGTATCCATGCGAGTTTTACGAAAATCAATTGTTGTAGTAAGGTTTGCAATTACAAAATATTGGTTTTACTCACCATGATAGTATACTGTCACATTCAATTTGACAGTTATTTAAACATAACTACCAAACCACACATGCAAAATGGCTATAATGCCTGGAGAAATGTATCTTTGTGAGATTACTGGAAAAACATATTTTGTAAGGTTTGTAAAGAACCAATTTAGTTTTTTTTACTTAATATGATGAGGTGGCGACATTTCCAGGGTGTACCCCGCCTTCCGCTCGATTGTAGCTGACATAGGCTCCAGCGCCCCCCGCGACCCCGAAGGGAATAAGCGGTAGAAAATGGATGGATGGATGGACATCCATTAAAAAATGCCTGTAATATTGTATCACTCCTCTCTGAGCTGCCACCTTAACGTGGTAGAGGAGTTTGCGTGTCCCAATGATCCTAGGAGCTATGTTGTCCGGGGGCTTTATGCCCCCTGGTAGGGTCTCCCAAGACAAACTGGTCCTAGGTGAGGGATCAGACAAAGAGCAGCTCGAAGACCTCCATGAAATATAAAAAACAAGGACCCAGATTTCCCTCGCCCGGACGCGGGTCACCGGGGCCCCCCTCTGGAGCCAGGCCCGGAGGTGGGGCACGATGGCGAGCACCTGGTGGCCGGGCCTGCCCCCATGGGGCCCGGCCGGGCACAGCCCGAAGAGGCAACGTGGGTCCCCCCTCCAATGGGCTCACCACCCATAGCAGGGGTCATGGAGGTCGGGTGCAATGTGAGCTGGGCGGCAGCCGAAGGCAGGGCACTTGGCGGTCCGATCCTCAGCTACAGAAGCTAGCTCTTGGGACGTGGAACGTCACCTCGCTGGGGGGGAAGGAGCCTGAGCTAGTGCGCGAGGTGGAGAAGTTCCGGCTAGATATAGTCGGACTCACTTCGAATGGTTTGGTGGATGCAGGATTAGGTCTCTGCTTTTTGCAGATGATGTGGTCCTGATGGCTTCATCTGGCCAGGATCTTCAGCTCTCACTGGATCGGTTCGCAGCCGAGTCTGAAGCGACTGGGATGAGAATCAGCACCTCCAAGTCCGAGTCCATGGTTCTCGCCCGGAAAAGGGTGGAGTGCCATCTCCGGGTTGGGGAGGAGATTTTTCCCCAAGTGGAGGAGTTCAAGTACCTCGGAGTCTTGTTCACGAGTGGGGGAAGAGTGGATCGTGAGATCGACAGGCGGATCGGTGCGGCGTCTTCAGTAATGCGGACGCTGTATCGATCCGTTGTGGTGAAGAAGGAGCTGAGCCGGAAGGCAAAGCTCTCAATTTACCGGTCGATCTACGTTCCCATCCTCACCTATGGTCATGAGCTTTGGGTTATGACCGAAAGGACAAGATCACGGGTACAAGCGGCCGAAATGAGTTTCCTCCGCCGGGTGGAGGGGCTCTCCATTAGAGATAGGGTGAGAAGCTCTGCCATCCGGGAGGAGCTCAAAGTAAAGCCGCTGCTCCTCCACATCGAGAGGAGCCAGATGAGGTGGTTCGGGCATCTGGTCAGGATGCCACCCGAACGCCTCCCTAGGGAGGTGTTTATGGCACGTCTGACCGGTAGGAGGCCGCGGGGAAGACCCAGGACACGTTGGGAAGACTATGTCTCCCGGCTGGCCTGGGAACGCCTCGGGGTCCCCTGGGAGGAGCTGGACGAAGTGGCTGGGGAGAGGGAAGTCTGGGCTTCCCTGCTTAGGCTGCTGCCCCCGCGACCCGACCTCGGATAAGCGGAGGAAGATGGATGGATGGATATTGTATCAATGTGAGTTTTACTAAAATCAGTTGTTTTTGTAAGTTTTGCAAATACAAAATATTGGTTTTACTCACTATGACAGTGTACTGTCACATTCAATCTGACAGCTATTTAAACATAACTCCTAAACCACACATGCACAATGACTAATAATGCCGAGAAAAATGTATCTCTCTGAATTTTATTGGAAAAAAATATTTTTTAAGGTTTTTAAAATTACAAGTTTGTTATTTTTTACTCAATTTGACAGTATAACTGTCATACTGAATATGAAAGTTATATACACATAACTCTAAAACCAAACTTGCAATCCGTCTAAAAATGCCTGTAATTATGAATCTATGTGAGTTTAACCAAAATCAGGTATTTTGGTAAGGTTTACAAATACAAAAATTAGGTTTTACTCATAATGACAGTATAACTGCCACACGCAATATGACAGTTTTTTAAACATAACTCCTAAAAAAACAAATGCAAAATGACTAATAATGCCTGGAAAAATGTATCTTTGTGAAATTTAATGAAAAAAAAATATTTTGTAAGGTTTGTAAAGACACAAATTAGTTTTTTTTACTCAATATGATGGTATAACTGTCATACTAAATATGAAAGTTGTATAAACATAACTGCAAAACCAAACATGTTTTATGTCTATGTGTAATATTGTATCTATGTGAGTTTTACCAGAATCAGGTATTTTGGTAAGGTTTACAAATACAAAAATTAGGTTTTACTCACTATGACAGTATACTGTCACATTCAATCTGACAGTTATGTAAACATAACTCCTAAACCACACATGCAAAATGGCTAATAATGCCTGGAGAAATGTATCTTTGTGAGTTTTACTAGGAAAAACAATTTGTAAGGTTTGTAAAGACACACGTTAGTTTTTTTTACTCAATATGACAGTATAACTGTCATACTACATGCAGAAAATATATAAACATGACTCCAAAACCAAACTTGCAATCCGTCTAAAAATGTCTGTAATATTGAATCTATGTGAGTTTTACCAAAATGAGGTATTTTGGTAAGGTTGACAAATAAAAAAAATAGGTTTTACTGATAGTGACATTATAAGTGCCACACTCAATATGACAGTTATTTAAACATAAGTCATAAACGACACATGGAAATGGCTATTAAACCTGGAGAAATGTATCTTTGTTAGTTTTACTAGAGTAATGATCTTTTGTAAGGTTTACAAAGACACAAGTTTTTTTAAAAATATGATGGTATAACTGTCAAACTAAAAAAAGTTATAGAAACATAACTCCAAAACCAAACTCAAAAACCAAACATGCAATCCATTTAAAAATGCCTGTAATATTAAATATATGTGAGTTTTATCAGAATCAGGTATTGTGGTAAGGTTTACAATACCAAAATTAGGTTTTACTCATTATGACAGTATAACTGCCACGCTCAATATGACAGTTATTTAAACATAACTCCTAAAACACACATGCAAAATGACTAATAATGCGTGGAAAAATGTATCTTTGTGATTTTTACTGGAAAAAAATATTTTGTAAGGTTTGTAAAGATACTGTTTTTTTTTTTTTTTTAACTCAATATGATGGTATAACTGTCATACTAAAAATGAAAGTTTTATAAACATAACTCCAAAACCAAACTTGCAATTCGTAAAAAAAATGGCTGTAATATTGAATATATTTGATTTTTACCAGAATCAGGTATTTTGGTAAGGATTAAAAATACAAAAATTAGGTTTTACTCATATTGACAGATAACCGCCAAATTGTTTTAAACATAACTCATAAACAAAACATGCTAAATGGCTAATAATGCCTGGAGAAAAGTATCTTTGTGAGTTTTACTGGAAAAAAATAAATAAAAATTGTAAGGTTTGTAAAGACACAAGTTAGTTTTTTCTAACTCAAAAAGACAGTATAACTGTCATACTAAATGGAAAAGTTATATAAACATAACTCCAAAACCAAACATGCATTATGTCTAAGAATGCCTGAAATGATGTATCCATGTGAGTTATACTAGAATCAGTTGTTTTTGTAAGTTTTGCAAATACAAAATATTGGTTTTACTCACTATGACAGTATACTGTCACATTCGATCTGACAGTTATTTAAACATAACTCCTAAACCACATATTCAAAATGACTAATAATGCCTGGAGAAATGTATCTCTGTGAATTTTTCTGGAAAAAAAATATTTTTTACAACACAATTTTTTTTTACTCAAAATGACAGCAGTATACTGTCATAGTGAGTAAAACCTTTTTTTTGTATTTGTAAACCTTACCAAAATACCTGATTGTAGTAAAACTCACATAGATACAATATTACAGGCATTTTTTGAACATAATGCATGTTTGGTTTTGGAGTTATGTTTATATAACTTTCATATTTAGTATGACAGTTTTACTGTCATATTAAGTAAAAAAAAAAACTAACTTGTGTCTTTACAAACCTTACAAAATATATATATTTTTTTTTCAGTAAAACTCACAAAGGCATTATTAGTCATTTTGTATGTGTGGTTTAGGAGTTATGTTTAAATAACTGTCAGAGTGAATGTGACAGCATACTGTCATAGTGAGTAAATTCAATATTTTCTATTTTCAAACCTTAAAAAAACAACTGATTCTAGTAAAACTCACATGGATACAATGTTACAGGCATTTTTAGACATAATGCATGTTTGGTTTTGGAGTTTTGTTTATATACATTTTACATTTAGTATGACAGTTATACTGTCATATGGAGTAAAAAACAACTAACTTGTGTCTTTACAAACCTTACTAAAATGTTGTTTTTTTCAGGAAAACTCACAAAGATGCATTTCTCCAGTCATTATTAGCCATTTAGCATGTTTGGTTTAGGAGTTATGTTTAAATAACTGTCATTTTGAACGTTGCAGTTATACTGTCATTATGAGTAAAACCAAATTTTTGTATTTGTAAACCTTACCAAAATCCCTGTTTGTGGTAAAACTCACATAGATTCAATATTACATGCATTTTTAGACGGATTGCATGTTTGGTTTTGAAGTTATGTTTATATAACTTTCAAATTTAGTAAGACAGTTATACCATCATATTGAATAAAAAAAACAAACGTGTTTCCGAACAAACCTTACAAAATATATTTTTTCCAGTAAAACTCACAAAAATAAATTTCTCCAGGCATTATTAGCCATTTTGCATGTGTGGTTTAGGAGTTATGTTTAAATAACTGTCAGATTGAATGTAACAGTATACTGTCATAGTGAGTAAAACCAATATTTTGTATTTGAAAACCTTACAAAAACAACTGAATCTACTAAAACTCACATGGATGCAATATTACAGGCATTTTTAGACATAATGCATGTTTTTTTTTGAGTTATAATTATATAACTTTTACATTTAGTATGACAGTTATACTGTCATATTGAGTAAAAAAAATAAATAACTTGTGTCTTTAAAAACCTTACAAAATATTTTTTTTTCCCAGTAAAACTCACAAAGATAAATTTTTCCAGGCATTATTAGCCATTTTGCATGTGAGGTTTAGGAGTTATATTTAAATAACTGTCATATTGCGTGTGGCAGTTATACTGTCATTATGAGTAAAACCTAATTGTTGTATTTGTGAACCTTACCAAAATACCTGTTTGTGGTAAAACTCACATAGATTCAATATTACAGGCATTTTTAGATGGATTGCATGTTTGGTTTTGAAGTTATGTTTATATAACTTTTAAATTTAGTAAGACAGTTATACCATCATATTGAGTAAAAAAAACTAACTTGTGTCCAAACAAACCTTACAAAATATTTTTTTTCCAGTAAAACTCACAAAAATACATTTCTCCAGGCATTATTAGTCACTTTGAATGTGTGGTTTAGGAGTTATGTTTAAATAACTGTCAGATTGAATGTGACAGTATACTGTCATAGTGAGTAAAACCAATATTTTGTATTCCCAAAACTTACAAAAACAACTGATTCTAGTAAAACTCACATGGATACATCATTACAGGCAATTTTAGATACAATGCATGTTTGGTTTTGTAGTTATGTTTATACAACTTTTACATTAAGTATGACAGTTATACTGTCATATTGAGTAAAACAAAACTAACTTGTGTCTTTACAAACCATACAAAATAATGTGTTTCCAGTAAAACTCACAAATACACCTTTCTCCAGGCATTATTAGCCATATAGCATGTTTGGTTTAGGAGTTATGTTTAAATATTTGTCATTTTGAACATGGTAGTTATACTGTCATTATGAGTAAAACCAATTTTTTTTATTTGTAAACCTTACCAAAATACCTGTTACTGGAAAAAAATATTTTGTAAGGTTTGTATGGACACAAATTAGTTTCTTTTACTCAATATGACAGTATAACTGTCATACTAAATATGAAAGTTATAGAAACATAACTCTAAAACCAAACATGCAATCCGTCTAAAAATGCCTGTAATATTGTATCTATATGAGTTTTACTACAATCAGGTATTTTGGTAAGGTTTACAAATACAACAATTAGGTTTTACTCATAATGACAGTATAACTGCCACACGCAATATGACAGTTATTTAAATATAACTGTCATATTATATACATTGAGTAAAACAAAACTAACTGACAGTTATTTAAACATAACTCCTAAACCACACATACAAAATGACTAATAACGCATGGAGAAAAGTTTATTTGTGAGTTTTAAACTGTCAGATTGAATGTGACAGTATACTGTCATAGTGAGTAAAACCAGTATTTTGTATTTGCAAAAATTACAAAAACAACTTATTCTAGTAAAACTCACATGGATACAATATTACAGGCATTTTTAGACATAATGCATGTTTGGTTTTGGAGTTATATTAATATGATGAGGTGGCGACTTTTCCAGGGTGTACCCCGCCTTCCGCCGGATTGTAGCTGAGATAGGCTCCAGCGCCCCCCGCCACCCCGAAGGGAATAAACGGTAGAAAATGGATGGATGGTTGGACAGTATAACTGTCATACTAAATGTAAAAGTAGTATAAACATAACTCCAAAACCCAACATGCACCAAAATACCTGGTTCTTGTAAAACCCACATCGATACAATATTACAGGAGTTATTAGACATAAAGTATGTATGGTTTTGGAGTTATGTTTATATAACTTTCATATTTAGTATGACAGTTATACCATCATATTAAGTAAAAAAACCTAATTTGTGTCTTTACAAACCTTACAAAATATTGTTTTCCTGTAAAATTCACCAATATACATTTCTCTAGGCATTTTTACTCATTTTGCATTTGTGTTTTAGTAGTTATGTTTAAATAACTGTCATATTGAGTGTGGCAGTTATACTGTCACTATGAGTGATTTGCAAACCTTACCAAAATACCTGATTCTGATAAAACTTACATATAATAAATATTATAGACATTTTTAGACGGATTGCATGTTTGGTTTTGGAGTTATGTTTATAAAACTTTCATATATAGTATGACAGCTATACTGTAAAATTAAGTTAAAAAAAACTAGCGTGTCTTTTCAAACCTTACAAAATATTTGTTCCAGTAAAATTCACAAAGATTCATTCCTCCAGGCATTATTAGCCATTTTGTCAGATTGATTGTGACAGTATACTCTCATTATGAGTAAAACTAATATTTTGTATTTGTAAACCTTACAAAAACAACTAATTCTAGTAAAACTCACGTAGATGAAAAATTATAGGAATTTTTAGACATAATGCATGTTTGGTTTTGGAGTTATGTTTAAATAAATGTCATATTGAATGTGGCAGTATACTGTCATTATGACAGTATACTGTTGACAAAGTTGTATTTGTCAACTTTACCAAAATACCTGATTCTGGTAAAACTAAAAAAGATACAATATTACAGGCATTTTTAGACAAAATGCATTTTGGTTTTGGAGTTATGTTTATATAACTTTCATATTTAGTATGACAGACAGTTCATCATATTAAAAAAATAATAATAATTTGTGTCTTTATAAACCTTACACATTATTTTTTTCCAGTAAAACTCACAAAGATACATTTCTCCAGGCATTATTAGTCATTTATCATGTTTGGTTTAGGAGTCATGTTTAAATACCTGTCATATCAAATGTTGCAGTTATACTGTCATTATGAGTAAAACCCAAGTTTTGTATTTGTAAACCTTACCAAAATACCTGATTCTGGCAAAACTCACATAGATTCAATATTACAGGCAGTTTAAGACAGACTGCAAGTTTGGTTTAGGAGTTTGGTTTTGGAATTATGTTTATCTAACTTTCATATTTAGTATGACAGAAATACCATCATATTGAGTAAAAAAAACAACTAACTTTTGTCTTTACAAACCTTACAAAATATTTTTTTTCTAGTAAAACTCACAAAGATTCATTTCTCCAGACATTATTAGCCATTTAGCATATTTGGTTTAGGAGTTATGTTTAAATAACTGTTATTTTGAATATGGCAGTTATACTGTCATTATGAGTAAAACCCAATTTTTGTATTTGTAAACCTTACCAAAATAACCGATTCTGGTAAAACTCACATATATTCAATATTACAGGCATTTTTAGACAGATTGCAAGTTTGGTTTTGGTGTTATATCTATTCAACTTTCATATTTAGTATGACAGTTATACTGTCATATTGAGTAAAAAAAAGCTAACTTGTGTCTTTACAAACCTTACAAACTATTTTTTTCCTGTAAAACTTACAAAGATACATTTCTCCAGGCAGTATTTGACATTTTGCTTGCATGGTTTAGGAGTTATGTTTAAATAACAGTCAGATTGAATGTGACAGTATAATGTCATAGTAGTTTTTTACTCAATATGCCAGTAATGTTCTTAAAATCCTGAGATAATGCGAAAAAAGCAATAAAAATGTTTTTCAACATAATTCCTACACCAAACATGCAACATGTCTAATAATGCCTGAAGACATGTATCTTTGTTAATTTTACTAGAAAATGTATCTTTTGTAAGTTTTGCAACGACGCAAGTTAGTTTTTTTAATTCAATATAACAGTATAACTGTCAAACTAAATGTAAAAGTTATTTAAACATAACTCCAAAACTGAACATGCATTATGTCTAAAAATGCCTAAAATATTGTATCTATGTGAATTTTACAAATACAAAAATTGGGTTTTTCTCATAATGACAGTATAACTGCTATATTCAATTTTACAGTTATTTAAACATAACTTCCTAACCACACATGCAAATAGGTTAATAAAGCCTAAAACAATGCATCCATGTGAGTTTTACTCGAAACATATGCTATTTTAAGGCTTGCAAACACAAAAAGTAATTTTTTATTCATGACAGTAATGTTCTTAAAATCCTGAGATAATGCAAAATAAGCAATAAAAATGTTTTTCAACATAATTCCTACACCAAACATGCAACATGTCTAATAATGCGTGAAGATATTTATCTTTGTTAGTTTTACTAGAAAAATTATCTTTTGTAAGTTTTGCAAAGAGGCATGTTAGTTTTTTTTAATTCAATATGAAAGTATAACTGTCGTACCAAATATGAAAGTTATAACTCCAAAACTAAACATGCATGATGTCTAAAAATGCCTAAAATATTGTATCTATGTGAGTTTTACAAGAATCAGTTAATTTGGTAAGTTGTACAATTACATAAATTAGGGGTTTACTCATAATGACAGATAACTGCTACATTCAATTTGACTGTTATTTAAACATAACTCCCTAACCACACATGCAAAATAGGCTAATAAAGCCTAAAACATTGCATCCTTATGACTTTTACTCGAAACTTATGCTATTGTAAGGCTTGCAAACACAAAAAGTAGTTTTTTTACTCATTATGACAGTAATGTTCTTAAAACCCTGAGATAATGCGAAATAAGCAATAAAATAGTTTTTCAACATAATTCCTACACTAAACATGCAACATATCGAATAATTCGTGAAGATATGTATCTTTGTTAGTTTTACTAGAAAAATTATATTTTGTAAGTTTTGCAAAGAGGCAAGTTAGTTTTTTTAATTCAATATGACAGTATAACTGTCTTACCTAATATGAAATACATATAAACATAACTCCAAAATTGAACATGCATTATGTCTAAAAATGCCTAAAATATTGTATCTATGTGAGTTTCACCAGAATCAGGTAATTTGGTAATGTTTACAAATACAATTTTTTTTTTTTTCATAATGACAGTATAACTGCTTCATTCAATTTGACAGTTATTTAAACATAACTTCCTAACCACACATGCAAAAGAGGTTAATAAAGCCTAAAACAATGCATCCTTGTGAGTTTTACTCGAAACATATGCTATTTTAAGGCTTGCAAACACAAAAAGTAGTTTTTTACTCATTATGACAGTTATGTTCTTAAAATCCTGAGATAATGCGAAATCATCAATAAAAATGTTTTTCAACATAATTCCTACACTAAACATGCAACATGTCTAATAATGCCTGAAGACATGTATCTTTTTTAATTTCTACTAGAAAAATTATCTTTTGTAAGTTTTGCCATGACGCAAGTTAGTTTTTTTAATTCAACAGGACAGTATAAATATCATACCAAATATAAAAGTTTTATAAACATAACTCCAAATCTGAACATGCATTATGTCTAAAAATGACTAAATTATTACATCTATGATAGTCTTAAAAGAATCAGAAAATTTGGTAAGGTTTACAAATACAAAAATTAGACTTTACTCATAATGACAGATAACTGCTACATTCAATTTGACAGTTATTTAAACATAACTTCCTAACCACACATGCAAAAAGTCCTAAAACAGTGCATCCTTGTGAGTTTTACTCGAAACATATGCTTTTTTAAGGCTTGCAAACACTAAAAGTAATTTTTTACTCAATATGACAGTAATGTTCTTAATATAACTGTCAAATTAAATATAAAATTAATATAAACATAATTCCAAAAACAAACTCATAAACCAAACTTGCAATCTGTCTTAAACTGCCTGTAATATTGAATCTATATGAGTTTTACCAGAATCAGGTATTTTGGTAAAGACACGAGTTAGTTTTTTTTTTTACACAATTTAACAGTATAGCTGTCATACTATATATGAAAGTTATATAAACACAACTCCAAAACCAAATATGCAATCCGTCTAAAAATGCCTGTAATATTGAATACATGTGAGTTTTATCAGAATCAGGTATTTTGGTAAGGTTTACAAAAACTAAAATTAGGTTTTACTCATAGTGACAGTATAACTGCCACACTCAATATGACAGTTAATTAAACATAACTCCTAAAACACAAATGCAAAATGACTAATAATGCCTAGAGAAAGGTATATTTGTGAATTTTACTGGAAAACAACATTTTGTAAGGTTTGTAAAGATACAAATTATTTTTTGTTTTTTACTCAATATGATGGTATAACTTTCATACTAAATATGAAAGTTATATAAACATAACTCCAAAACCAAACATGCTTTATGTCTAAAAATCCCTGCAATATTGTATCGATGTGGGTTTTACCAGAATCAGGTATTTTGGTAAAATTTACAAATACAAAAAATAGGTTTTACTCACAATGACAGTATAACTGCCACACTCAATATGACAGTTGTTTAAGCATAACTCCTAAACCAAACATGATAAAAGGCTAATTATGCCTGGAGAAATGTATCTTTGTGAGTTTTACTGGGAACATTTTGTAAGGTTTATAAAGACACAAGTTATTTTTTTTTTTTTTACTCAATAGGATTGTATGACTGTCATACTAAATATAAAAGTTGTATAAACATAACTCCAAAACCAAACATGCATGATGTCTAAAAATGCCTGCAATATTGTATCTATGTGAGTTTTACCAGAATCAGGTATTTTGGTAAGGTTTACAAATACAAACATTGGGTTTTACTCATAATGAAAGTATAAC
Source organism: Nerophis lumbriciformis (assembly GCF_033978685.3). Taxonomy (NCBI): domain Eukaryota; kingdom Metazoa; phylum Chordata; class Actinopteri; order Syngnathiformes; family Syngnathidae; genus Nerophis; species Nerophis lumbriciformis. The sequence goes on from NC_084585.2 coordinate 21,534,099, forward strand.
TGCCATATTCAAAATAACAGTTATTTCAACATAACTCCTAAACCAAACATGCTAAATAGCTATAAATGCCTGGAGAAATGTATCTTTGTGAGTTTTACTAGAAAAAAATATTTTGTAAGGTTTGTAAAGACAAAAGTTATTTTTTTTTACTCAATATGATGGTTTAACTGTCAAACTAAATATAAAAGTAATATAAACATAATTCGAAAACCAAACTCCTAAACCAAACTTGCAATCCGTCTTAAACTGCCTGCAATATTGAATCTATATGAGTTTTACCAGAATCAGGTATTTTGGTAAGGTTTACAAATACAAAACTTGGGTTTTACTCATAATGACAGTATAACTGCATTATTTGATATGACAGTTATTTAAACATAACTCCTAAACCAAACATGATAAATGGCTAATAATGCCTGGAAAAATGTATATGAAAATAACTCCAAAACCAAACATGCATTATGTCTAAAAATGCCTGTAATATTGTATCTATGTGAGTTTTACCAGAATCAGGTATTTTGGTAAGGTTTATAAATACAAAATTTAGGTTTTACTCATAATGACTGTATAACTGCCATATTCAAAATAACAGTTATTTAAACATAACTCCTAATCCAAACATGATAAATGGCTAATAATGCCTGGAGAAATGTATCATGGTGAGTTTTACTGGAAACAAATAATTTGTAAGGTTTATAAAGACACAAGTTAGTTTTTTTACTTAATATGATGGTATAACTGTCATACTAAATATGAAAGTTATATAAACATAACTCCAAAACCAAACATGCATTATGTCTAAAAATGCCTGTAATATTGTATCTATGTGAGTTTTACCAGAATCAGGTATTTTGGTTAAGGTTGACCAATACAAAAATTAGGTTTTACTCATAATGACAGTATAACTGCCACATTGACTGCCACCAAACATGCATTATGTCTAAAAATGCTTATAATTTTGTATCCATGTGAGTTTTACTAGAATCAGTCTTTTTTGTAAGGTTTACAAATACAAAATATTAGTTTTACTCATAATGACAGTATACTGTCACAATTAATCTGACAAAATGGCTAATAATGCCTAGAGGAATGTATCTTTGTGAGTTTTACTGGAAAAAATATTTTGTAAGGTTTGTAAAGACACAAGTTAGTTGTTTTTTTACACAATTTAACAGTATAGATGTCATACTATATATGAAAGTTATATAAACATAATTCCAAAACCAAATATGCAATCCGTCTAAAAATGCCTGTAATATTGAATATATGTGAGTTTTATCAGAATCGGGTATTTTGGTCAGGTTTACGAATACAAAAATTAGGTTTTACTCATAATGACAGTAATCTCACAAAGATACATTTCTCCAGGCATTATAGCCATTTCGCATGTGTGGTTTGGTAGTTATGTTTAAATAACTGTCAAATTGAATGTGACAGTATACAATCATGGTGAGTAAAACCAATATTTTGTAGTTGCAAACCTTACTACAACAATTGATTTTAGTAAAACTCGCATGGATACAAAATTACAGGCATTTTTAAACATAATGCATGTTTGGTTTTGGAGTTATGTTTTTATATTTTTTACATTTAGTATTCCAGTTATACTGTCATATTGAGTAAAAAAAACGAACTTGTGTCTTTATAAACCTTAAAAAAAAAATGTTTCCAGTAAAACTCACAAAGATACATTTCTCCAGGCATTATAGCCTATTAACCATGTTTGGTTTAGAGTTATCAATCAATCAATCAATGTTTATTTATATAGCCCTAAATCACAAGTGTCTCAAAGGGCTGCACAAGCCACAACGACATCCTCGGTACAGCCCACATAAGGGCAAGGAAAAACTCACCCCAGTGGGACGTCGATGTGAATGACTATGAGAAACCTTGGAGAGGACCGCATATGTGGGTAACCCCCCCCTCTAGGGAGACCGAATGCAATGGATGTCGAGTGGGTCTAACATAATATTGTGAGAGTCCAGTCCATAGTGGATCCAGCATAACAGTAAGAGTCCAGTCCACAGTGGGGTCAGCAGGAAACCATCCCGAGCGGAGACGGGTCAGCAGCGCAGAGATGTTCCCAACCGATATACAGGCGAGCGGTCCACCCCGGGTCCCGACCCCGGACAGCCAGCACCCCATCCATGGCCACCGGATCTGTGTGTCTCCCCTTCCACAAGGGATAGGGGGGAGCAGAGGAGAAAAGAAAAGAAACGGCAGATCAACTGGTCTAAAAAAAGGGGGGCTATTCAAAGGCTAGAGTATACAAATGAGTTTTGAGATGGGACTTAAATGTTTCTACTGAGGTAGCATCTCTAACTGTTACCGGGAGGGCATTCCATAGTGCTGGAGCCCGAATAGAAAACGCTCTACAGCCCGCAGACTTTTTTTGGGCTCTGGGAATCACTAATAAGCCGGAGTTCTTTGAACGCAGATTTCTTGCCGGGACATATGGTACAATACAATCCGCAAGATAGGCTGGAGCTAGACCGTGTAGTATTTTATACGTAAGTAGTAAAACCTTAAAGTCGCATCTTAAGTGCACAGGAAGCCAGTGCAGGTGAGCCAGTATAGGCGTAATATGATCAAACTTTCTTGTTCTTGTCAAAAGTCTAGCAGCCGCATTTTGTACCAACTGTAATCTTCTAATGCTAGACATAGGGAGACCCGAAAATAATACGTTACAGTAATCGAGACGAGACGTAACGAACGCATGAATAATGATCTCAGTGTCGCTAGTGGACAAAATGGAACGAATTTTAGCGATATTACAGAGATGAAAGAAGGCCGTTTTAGTAACACTCTTAATGTGTGACTCAAAGGAGAGAGTTGGGTCGAAGATAATACCCAGATTCTTTACTGAGTCGCCTTGTGTAATTGTTTGGTTGTCAAATGTTAAGGTGGTATTATCAAATAAATGTCGGTGTTTAGCAGGACCGATAATCAGCATTTCCGTTTTCTTAGTGTTGAGTTGCAAGAAGTTAGCGGACATCCATTGTTTAATTTCATTAAGACACGCCTCCAGCTGACTACAATCCGGCGTGTTGGTCAGCTTTAGGGGCATGTAGAGTTGGGTGTCATCAGCATAGCAATGAAAGCTAACACCGTATTTGCGTATGATGTCGCCTAGCCGCAACATGTAAATACTAAAGAGTGCAGGGCCAAGAACCGAATCTTGGGGGACTCCGCACGTTACCTTAACATAGTCCGAGGTCACATTGTTATGGGAGACGCACTGCATCCTGTCAGTAAGATAAGAGTTAAACCACGACAAGGCTAAGTCTGACATACCAATACGTGTTTTGATACGCTCTAATAAAATGTTATGATCGACGGTATCGAAAGCAGCGATAAGATCAGGAAGCAGCAACATAGATGACGCATCAGAATCCATCGTTAGCAGTAGATCATTAGTCATTTTTGCGAGGGCTGTCTCCGTAGAGTGATTTGCCCTGAAACCGGATTGAAAAGGTTCACAGAGATTGTTAGACATTAAGTGTTCATTTAGCTGCTGTGCGACAATTTTTTCGAGGATTTTCGAGATAAACGGAAGGTGGGACACCGGCCGGTAGTTTACCATGAGGTCAAGATCGAGGTTAGGTCTTTTGAGCAAAGGATGAATAACCGCTTTTTTGAATGCTAGTGGAACAGTGCCAGAGGAAAGTGATAAGTTTATAATATTTAGCACTGATGGACCTAATAATACAAATAGCTCCTTAATAAGTTTCCCAGGAAATGGGTCAAGTAGACATGTTTGTTTTGTCCCATTGACACATCTTAACAATTCCTCTAGTGTTATTTCATCAAAGAGAGAGAAACTATTTTGGAGGGCGGTATCCTTCGTAGATACAGTCGTATCTGTGTTAATAGAACCCAGTTATAGCTGCGATGCATTGTCTTTAATCTCCTTTCTAATGAGTTCAATTTTCTTATTAAAGAAATTCATAAAATCATCTGCTGAGTGGGTGGAGCTATGTTTAAATAACTGTCATATTGAGTGTGGCAGATATACTGTCATTATGAGTAAAACCTATTTTTTGTATTTGTAAAATTACCAAAATAACTGAAAACTCACATGAATAAAATATTACAGGATTTTTTTTAGACATAAAGCATGTTTCCATCATATTGAGTAAAAAAAAAACTAACTTGTGTCCATACAAACCTTACAACATATTTTTTTTCCAGTAAAACTCACAAAAATACATTTCTCCAGTTATTATTAGCCATTTTGCATCTGTGGTTTAGAATTTGTGTTTAAATAACAGTCAGATTGAATGTGACAGTATACTGTCATAGTGAGTAAAACCTAATTTTTGTATTTGTAAATCTTAACAAAATACCTGATTCTAGTAAAACTCACATAGATTCAATATTACAGGCATTTTTAGACGGATTGCATGTTTGGTATTGGAGTTATGTTTATATAACTTTTACATTTATTATGACAGTTATACAAACATATTAAATAAAAAAAACTATTTTGTGTCTTATCAAACCTTACAAAATATTTTTTTTCCTGTAAAATTCACAAAGATACATTTCTCCAGGCATTATTAGCCATTTTGCATGTGTGGTTTAGGAGTTATGTTAACATAACTGTCATATTGAGGGTGGCAGTTATACTGTCATTATGAGTAAAACCTAATTTTTGTATTTATAAACCTTACCAAAATTCCTGATTCTGGTAAAACTCACATAGATACAATATTACAGGCATTTTTAGACATAATGCATGTTTGGTTTTGGAGTTATGTTTATATACATTTTTCCAGGCATTATTAGCTATTTATCATGTTTGGTTTAGGAGTTATGTTTAAATAACTGTCATATCAAATAATGCAGTTATACTGTCATTATGAGTAAAACCCAAGTTTTGTATTTGTAAACCTTACCAAAATACCTGATTCTGGTAAAACTCATATAGATTCAATATTACAGGCAGTTTAAGACGGATTGCACGTTTGGCTTAGGAGTTTGGTTTTGGAATGATGTTTATATTACTTTTATATTTAGTTTGACAGTCATACCATCATATTGAGTAAAAAAAAAAAAAAACGTTTGTCTTTACAAACCTTACAAAATATTTTTTTCTAGTAAAACTCACAAAGATACATTTCTACAGGCATTATTAGCTATTTAGCATGTTTGGTTTAGGAGTTATGTTTAAATAACTGTTATTTTGAATATGGCAGTTATACTGTCATTATGAGTAAAACCCAATTTTTGTATTTGTAAACCTTACCAAAATACCTGATTCTGGTAAAACTCACATAGATTCAATATTCCAGGCATTTTAAGACGTATTGCAAGTTTGGTTTTGGAGTTATGTTTATTTAACTTTCATATTTAGTATGACAGTTCTACTGTCATATTAAGTAAAAAAAACTAACTTGTGACTTTACAAACCTTATAAATTGTTTTGTTTTTTTCCAGGAAAACTCACAAAGATACATTTCTCCAGGCATTATTAGCCATTTTGTATTTGTGGTTTAGGAGTTACAATATGTTTAAATAACTGTCAGATTGAATGTGACAGTATACTGTCATAGTGAGTAAAACCTAATTTTTGTATTTGTAAACCTTACCAAAATTACCTGAGTCTGGTAAAAATCACATAGATACAATATTGCAGGCATTTTTAGACATAATGCATGTTTGGTTTTGGAGTTATTTTTATACAACTTTCATATTTAGTATGACAGTTTTACCATCATATTGAGTAAAAAAAATAATAACTTGTGTCTTTATAAACCTTACAATTTTTTTTCCCCCAGTAAAACTCACAAAGATACATTTCTCCAGGCATAATTAGTCATTTATCATGTTTGGTTTAGGAGTTATGTTTAAATAACTGTCATATTGAGTGTGGCAGTTATACTGTCATTATGAGTAAAACATATGTTTTGTATTTGTAAACCTTACCAAAATACCTGATTCTGGTAAAACCCACATCGATACAATATTACAGGAATTTTTAGACATAAAGCATGTTTGGTTTTGGAGTAATGTTTATATAACTTTCATATTTAGTATGACAGTTATACCATCATATATTGAGTAAAAAAAAACTAATTTGTATATTTACAAACCTTACAAAACATTGTTTTCCAGTAAAATTCACAAATATACATTTCCCTAGGCATTAGTAGTCATTTTGCATTTGTGTTTTAGGAGTTATGTTTAATTAACTGTCATACTGAGTGTGGCAGTTATATTGTCACTATGAGTAAAACCTAATTTTTGTATTCGTAAACCTTACCAAAATACCTGATTCTGATAAAACTCACATATATTCAATATTACAGGCATTTTTAGACGGATTGCATATTTGGTTTTGGAATTATGTTTATATAACTTTCATATATAGTATGACAGCTATACTGTTAAATTGTGTAAAAAAAACAACTAACTTGTGTCTTTACAAACCATACAAAATATTTTTTCCGGTAAAACTCACAAAGATACATTCCTCTAGGCATTATTAGCCATTTTGTCAGATTAATTGTGACAGTATACTGTCATTATGAGTAAAACTAATATTTTGTATTTGTAAACCTTACAAAAACAACTGATTCTAGTAAAACTAACATGGATACAAAATTATAAGCATTTTTAGACATAATGCATGTTTGGTGGCAGTCAATGTGTTAGTTATACTGTCATTATGAGTAAAACCTAATTTTTGTATTTGTCAACCTTAACCAAAATACCTGATTCTGGTAAAACTCACATAGATACAATATTACAGGCATTTTTAGACATAATGCATGTTTGGTTTTGGAGTTATGTTTATATAACTTTCATATTTAGTATGACAGTTATACCATCATATTAAATAAAAAAACCTAACTTGTGTCTTTATAAACCTTACAAATTATTTGTTTCCAGTAAAACTCACCATGATACATTTCTCCAGGCATTATTAGTCATTTATCATGTTTGGATTAGGAGTGATGTTTAAATAACTGTCATATCAAATGTTGCAGTTATACTGTCATTATGAGTAAAACCCAAGTTATGTATTAGTAAACCTTACCAAAATACCTGATTCTGGTAAAACTCACATAGATTCAATATTACAGGCAGTTTAAGACAGATTGCAAGTTTGGTTTAGGAGTTTGGTTTTGGAATTATGTTTATATAACTTTCATATTTAGTATGACAGTTATACCATCATATTGAGTAAAAAAAAAACTAACTTTCGTCTTTACAAACCTTACAAAATATTTTTTTTCTAGTAAAAATCACAAAGATACATTTCTCCAGGCATTATTAACCATTTTGCATGTGTGGTATAGGAGTTATGTTTACATAACTGTCATATTAAAAGTGGCAGTTATACTGTCATTATGAGTAAAACCAAGTTTGTGTATATGTAAACCTTACCAAAATACCTGATTATGGTAAAACTCACATAGATACAATACTAAAGGCATTTTTAGACATAATGCATGTTCGGTTTTGGAGTTATGTTTGTATACATTTCTCCAGGCATTAATAGCCATTTATCATGTTTGGTTTAGGAGTTATGTTTAAATAACTGTCATATCAAATAATGCAGTTATACTGTCATTATGAGTAAAACCCAAGTTTACAAATGTAAACCTTACCAAAATACCTGATTCTGGTAAAACTCATATAGATTCAATATTACAGGCAGTTTAAGACGGATTGCAAGTTTGGTTTAGGAGTTTGGTTTTGGAATTATGTTTATATTACTTTTATATTTAGTTTGACAGTTAAACCATCATATTGAGTAAAAAAAAATAACTTTTGTCTTTACAAACCTTACAAAATATTTTTTTCTAGTAAAACTCACAAAGATACATTTCTCCAGGCATTTATAGCTATTTAGCATGTTTGGTTTAGGAGTTTTGTTTAAATAACTGTTATTTTGAATATGGCAGTTATACTGTCATTATGAGTAAAACCTAAATTTTGTATTTATAAACCTTACCAAAATACCTGATTCTGGTAAAACTCATATAGATTCAATATTACAGGCAGTTTAAGACGGATTGCAACTTTGGTTTTGGAGTTACCGGTATGTTTATTTAACTTTCATATATAGTATGACAGTTATACTGTCATATTAAGTAAAAAAACTAATTTGTTTCTTTACAAACCTTATAAAAAAAAAGTTTCCAGGAAAACTCACAAAGATACATTGTTCCAGGCATTATTAGCCATTTTGTAATTGTGGTTTAGGAGTTACAGTATGTTTAAATAACTGTCAGAATGAATTTGACAGTATACTGTCATTATGAGTAAAACCCAATTTTTGTATTTGTAAACCTTACTTAAATACCTGATTCTGGTAAAATTCACATAGATTCAATATTACAGGCATTTTTAGACGTATTGCAAGTTTGGTTTTGGAGTTATGTTTATTTAACTTTCATATTTAGTATGACAGTTATACTGTCATATTAAGTACAAAAAAATAACTTGTGTCTTTACAAACCTTATAAAAACATTTTTTTTCCAGGAAAACTCACAAAGATACATTTCTCCAGGCATTATTAGCCATTGTGTATTTGTGGTTTAGGAGTTATGTTTAAATAACTGTCAGATTGAATGTGACAATATACTGTCATTATGAGTAAAACCTAATTTTTGTATTTGTAAACCTTACCAAAAATACCTGATTCTGGTAAAAATCACATAGATACAATATTGCAGGCATTTTTAGACATAATTCATGTTTGGTTTTGGAGTTATGTTTATACAACTTTCATATTTAGTATGACAGTTATACCATCATATTGAGTAAAAAAAAAAAAAAAAACTTGTGTCTTTATTAATCTTACAGGTTTTTTTTTTTCTCCCAAAACTCACAAAGATACATTTCTCCAGGCATAATTAGCCATTTATCATGTTTGGTTTAGGAGTTATGTTTAAATAACTGTCATTTTGAGTGGGGGAGTTATTGTATTGTGTGTCATTATAAATAAAAACCTATTTTTTGTATTTGTAAACCTTACCAAAATACCTGATTCTGGTAAAACCCACATCGATACAATATTACAGGAATTTTTAGACATAAAGCATGTTTGGTTTTGGAGCTATGTTTATATAACTTTCATATTTAGTATGAAAGTTATACCATCATATTGAGTAAAAAACAAAAAATAATTTGTATCTTTACAAACCTTACAAATATTGTCTTCCAGTAAAATTCACAAATATACCTTTCTCTAGGCATTATTAGTCATTTTGCATTTCTGTTTTAAGAGTTATGTTTAATTAACTGTCTTATTGAGTTTGGCAGTTATACTGTCACTATGAGTAAAACCTAATTTTTGTTTTTGTAAACCTTACCAAAATACCTGATTTTGATAAAACTCACATTTTGTATATTTGGTTTTGGAGTTGTGTTTATATAACTTTCATATATAGTATGACAGCTATACTGTAAAATTGTGTAAAAAAAAAAAAAAAAACTCGTGTCTTTACAAACCTTACAAAATATTATTTCCAGTAAAACTCACAAAGATACATTCCTCAAGGCATTATTAGCCAAATTGTCAGATTGATTGTGACAGTATACTGTCATTATGAGTAAAACTAATATTTTGTATTTGTAAACCTTACAAAAACAACTGATTCTAGTAAAACTCACATGGATACAAAATTATAGGCATTTTTAGACATCATGCATGTTTGGTGGCGGTCAATGTGGCAGTTATACTGTCATTATGAGTAAAACCTAATTTTTGTATTTTTCAACCTTAACAAAATACCTGATTCTGGTAAAACTCACATAGATACAATACTAAAGGCATTTTTAGACATAATGCATGTTTGGTTTTGGAGTTATGTTTGTATACATTTCTCCAGGCATTAATAGCCATTTAGCATGTTTGGTTCAGGAGTTATGTTTAAATAACTGTTATTTTGAATATGGCAGTTATACTGTCATTATGAGTAAAACCTAAATGTTGTATTTATAAACCTTACCAAAATACCTTATTCTGGTAAAACTCACATAGATACAATATTACAGGCATTTTTACACATAATGCATGTTTGGTTTTGGAGTTATGTTTATATACATTTTTCCAGGCATTATTAGCCATTTATCATGTTTGGTTTAGGAGTTATGTTTAAATAACTGTCATATCAAATAATGCAGTTATACTGTCATTATGAGTAAAACCCAAGTTTTGTATTTGTAAACCTTACCAAAATACCTGATTCTGGTAAAACACATATAGATTCAATATTACAGGCAGTTTAAGACGGATTGCAAGTTTGGTTTAGGAGTTTGGTTTTGGAATTATGTTTATATTACTTTTATAATTAGTTTGACAGTTATACCATCATATTGAGTAAAAAAAAAAAAAAAACTTGTCTTTACAAACCTTACAAAATATTTTTTCTAGTAAAATTCACAAAGATACATTTCTCCAGGCATTATTAGCCATTTAGCATGTTTGGTTCAGGAGTTATGTTTAAATAACTGTTATTTCGAATATGGCAGTTAATGTCATTATGAGTAAAACCCAATTTTTGTATTTGTAAACCTTACCAAAATACCTGATTCTGGTAAAACTCACATAGATTCAATATAACAGGCATTTTTAGACGTATTGCAAGTTTGGTTTTGGAGTTATGTTTATTTAACTTTCATATTCAGTATGACAGTTAATCTGTCATATTAAGTAAAAAAACTAATTTGTTTCTTTACAAACCTTATAAAAAAAAAAAAATTCCAGGAAAACTCAAAAAGATAAATTTTTCCAGGCATTATTAGCCATTTTGTAATTGTGGTTTAGGAGTTACAGTATGTTTAAATAACTGTCAGATTGAATGTGACAGTATACTGTCATAGTGAGTAAAACCTAATTTTTGTATTTGTAAACCTTACCAAAAATACCTGATTCTGGTAAAAATCACATAGATACAATATTGCAGGCATTTTTAGACATAATGCATGTTTGGTTTTGGAGTTATGTTTATACAACTTTTATATTTAGTATGACAGTTATACCATCATATTGAGTAAAGAAAAAAAAAACTTGTGTCTTTATAAACCTTACAAAAAATGTTTTCCCAGTAAAACTCACAAAGATACATTTCTCCAGGCATATTTAGCCATTAATCATGTTTGGTTTAGGAGTTATGTTTAAACAACTGTCGTATTGAGTGTGGCAGTTATAATGTCATTATGAGTAAAACCTATTTTTTGTATTTGTAAACCTTACCAAAATACCTGATTCTGGTTAAACCCACATCGATACAATATTACAGGAATTTTTAGACATAAAGCATGTTTGGTTTTGGAGTTATGTTTATATAACTTTCATATTTAGTATGAAAGTTTAGTAAGTTATACCATCATATTGAGTAAAAAACAAAAAATAATTTGTATCTTTACAAACCTTACAAAATATTGTTTTCCAGTAAAATTCACAAATATACCTTTCTCTAGGCATTATTAGTCATTTTGCATTTGTGTTTTAGGAGTTATGTTTAATTAACTGTCAGATTGAGTGTGACAGTTATACTTAATGCATGTTTGGTTTTGGAGTTATGTTTATGTAACTTTTACATTTATTATGACAGTTATACAAACATATTGAATAAAAAAACCTAACTTGTGTCTTTACAAACCTTACAAAAAAATTTTTTTTCCCTGTTAAACTCACAAATATACCTTTCTCCAGGCAGTATTAGCCATTTAGCATGTTTAAATTAGGAGTTATGTTTAAATAACTGTAATTTTGAATGTGGCAGTTATACTGTCATTATGAGTAAAACCTACTTTTTGTATTTGTAAACCTTACCAAAATACCTGATTTTGGTCAAACTCACATAGATTTAATATTACAGGCATTTTTAAATATAATGCATGTTTGGTTTTGGAGTTATGTTTATATAACTGTCATTTTGAAGTGGTAGTTATACTGTCATTATGAGTAAAGAAACTAACTTCTGTCTTTACAAACCTTACAAAATGTTTTTTTTCCAGTTAAACTCACAAAGATACATTTCCCCAGGCATTATTACGGTAGCCATTTAACATGTTTTGTTTAGGAGTAATGTTTAAATAAGTGTCATATTGAGTGTGGCAGTTATACTGTCATTATGAGTAAAACCTATTTTTTGTATTTGTAAACCTTACCAAAATACCTGATTCTTGTAAAACCCACATCGATACAATATTACAGGAATTATTAGACATAAAGTATGTATGGTTTTGGAGTTATGTTTATATAACTTTCATATTTAGTATGACAGTTATACCATCATATTAAGTAAATAAAATTAATTTGTGTCTTTACAAACCTTACAAAATATTGTTTTCCTGTAAAATTCACAAATATACATTTCTTTAGTCATTTTTAGTCATTTTGCATTTGTGTTTTAGTAGTTATGTTTAAATAACTGACATATTGAGTGTGGCAGTTATTCTGTCACTATGAGTGATTTGTAAACCTTACCAAAATACCTGATTCTGATAAAACTTACATATAATAAATATTATAGACATTTTTAGACGGATTGCATGTTTGGTTTTGGAGTTATGTTTATAAAACTTTCATATATAGTATGACAGCTATACTGTAAAATTAAGTTAAAAAAAACTAGCGTGTGTCTTTACAAACCTTACAAAATATTTGTTCCAGTAAAATTCACAAAGATTCATTCCTCCAGGCATTATTAGCCATTTTGTCAGATTGATTGTGACAGTATACTCTCATTATGAGTAAAACTAATATTTTGTATTTGTAAACCTTACAAAAACAACTAATTCTAGTAAAACTCACGTACATAAAAAATTATAGGAATTTTTAGACATAATGCATGTTTGGTTTTGGAGTTATGTTTAAATAAATGTCATATTAAATGTGGCAGTATACTGTCATTATGACAGTATACTGTTGACAAAGTTGTATTTGTCACCTTTACCAAAATACCTGATTCTGGTAAAACTAAAAAAGATACAATATTACAGGCATTTTTAGACAAAATGCATTTTGGTTTTGGAGTTATGTTTATATAACTTTCATATTTAGTATGACAAATCATATTAAAAAAAAAATAATAATTTGTGTCTTTATAAACCTTACACATTATTTTTTTTCCAGTAAAACTCACAAAGATACATTTCTCCAGGCATTATTAGTCATTTATCATGTTTGGTTTAGGAGTCATGTCATACCTGTCATATTAAATGTTGCAGTTATACTGTCATTATGAGTAAAACCCAAGTTTTGTATTTATAAACCTTACCAAAAAACCTGATTCTGGCAAAACTCACATAGATTCAATACAACAGGCAGTTTAAGACGGACTGCAAGTTTGGTTTAGGAGTTTGGTTTTGGAATTATGTTTATCTAACTTTCATATTTAGAATGACAGAAATACCATCATATTGAGTAAAAAAAACAACTAACTTTTGTCTTTACAAACCTTACAAAATATTTTTTTTCTAGTAAAAGTCACAAAGATTCATTTCTCCAGACATTATTAGCCATTTAGCATATTTGGTTTAGGAGTTATGTTTAAATAACTGTTATTTTGAATATGGCAGTTATACTGTCATTATGAGTAAAACCCAATTTTTGTATTTGTAAACCTTACCAAAATAACCGATTCTGGTAAAACTCACATATATTCAATATTACAGGCATTTTTAGACAGATTGCAAGTTTGGTTTTGGTGTTATATCTATTCAACTTTCATATTTAGTATGACAGTTATACTGTCATATTGAGTAAAAAAAAGCTAACTTGTGTCTTTACAAACCTTACAAACTATTATTTTCCTGTAAAACTTACAAAGATACATTTCTCCAGGCAGTATTTGACATTTTGCTTGCATGGTTTAGGAGTTATGTTTAAATAACAGTCAGATTGAATGTGACAGTATAATGTCATAGTAGTTTTTTACTCAATATGCCAGTAATGTTCTTAAAATCCTGAGATAATGCGAAAAAAGCAATAAAAATGTTTTTCAACATAATTCCTACACCAAACATGCAACATGTCTAATAATGCCTGAAGACATGTATTTTGGTTAATTTTACTAGAAAATGTATCTTTTGTAAGTTTTGCAACGACGCAAGTTAGTTTTTTTAATTCAATATAACAGTATAACTGTCAAACTAAATGTAAAAGTTATTTAAACATAACTCCAAAACTGAACATGCATTATGTCTAAAAATGCCTAAAATATTGTATCTATGTGAATTTTACAAATACAAAAATTGGGTTTTTCTCATAATGACAGTATAACTGCTATATTCAATTTTACAGTTATTTAAACATAACTTCCTAACCACACATGCAAATAGGTTAATAAAGCCTAAAACAATGCATCCTTGTGAGTTTTACTCGAAACATTTGCTATTTTAAGGCTTGCAAACACAAAAAGTAGTTTTTTACTCATTATGACAGTAATGTTCTACAAATCCTGAGATAATGCGAAATAAGCAATACAAATGTTTTTCATCATAATTCCTACACCAAACATGCAACATGTCTAATAATGCATGGATACATGTATCTTTGTTAGTTATACTAGAAAAATTATCTTTTGTAAGTTTTACAAAGAGGCAAGTTAGTTTTTTTAATCCAATATGACAGTATAACTGTTATACCAAATATGAAAGTTATATAAACATAACTCCAAAACTGAACATGCATTATGTCTAAAAATGCCTAAAATATTGTATCTATGTGAGTTTTACAAGAATCAGTTATTTTGGTAAGGTGTACAATTACATAAATTAGGGGTTTACTCATAATGACAGTTAACTGCTACATTCAATTTGACTGTTATTTAAACATAACTCCCTAACCACACATGCAAAATAGGTTAATAAAGCCTAAAACAATGCATCCTTGTGAGTTTTACTCGAAACATATGCTATTTTAGGCTTGCAAACACAAAAAGTAGTTTTTTACTCATTTTGACAGTAATGTTCTTAAAATCCTGAGATAATGCAAAATAAGCAATAAAAATGTTTTTCAACATAATTCCTACACCAAACATGCAACATGTCTAATAATGCCTGAAGACATGCATCTTTGTTAGTTTTACTAGAAAAATTATCTTTTGTAAGTTTTGCAAAGAGGCAAGTAAGTTTTTTTAATTCAATATGACAGTATATTTGTCATACCAAATATGAAAGTTATATAAACATAACTCCAAAACTGAACATGCATTATGTCTAAAAATGCCTAAAATATTGTATCTATGTGAGTTTTACAAGAATCAGTTATTTTGGTAAGGTGTACAATTACATAAATTAGGGGTTTACTCACAATGACAGTTAACTGCTACATTCAATTTGACTGTTATTTAAACATAACTCCCTAACCACACATGCAAAATAGGTTAATAAAGCCTAAAACAATGCATCCTTGTGAGTTTTACTCGAAACATATGCTATTTTAAGGCTTGCAAACACAAAAAGTAGTTTTTTACTCATTTTGACAGTAATGTTCTTAAAATCCTGAGATAATGCAAAATAAGCAATAAAAATGTTTTTCAACATAATTCCTACACCAAACATGCAACATGTCTAATAATGCCTGAAGACGTGTATCTTTGTTAGTTTTACTAGAAAAAATATCTTTTGTAAGTTTGCAAGTTAGTTTTTTTAATTCAATATGACAGTCTAACTGTCATACCAAATATGAAAGTTATATAATTGGGACGGCGTGGCGCAGTGGAAGAATGGCCGTGCGCGACCCGAGGGTCCCTCGTTCAATCCCCACCTAGTACAAACCTCGTCATGTCCGTTGTGTTCTGAGCAAGACACTTCACCCTTGCTCCTGATGGGTGCTGGTTAGCGCCTTGCATGGCAGCTCCCTCCATCAGTGTGTGAATGTGTGTGTGAATAGGTAAATATGGAAGTAGTGTCAAAGCGCTTTGAGTACCTTGAAGGCAGAAAAGCGCTATACAAGTACAACCCATTTATCATTATTTATTTATAAACATAACTCCAAAACTGAACATGCATTATGTCTAAAATTGCCTGTAATATTGTATCTATGTGAGTTTCACCAGAATCAGGTAATTTGGTAAGGTTTACAAATACAAAAATAGTTTTTTTTCATAATGACAGTATAACTGCTACATTCAATTTGACTGTTATTTAAACATAACTTCCTAATCACACATGCAAATAGGTTAATAAAGCCTTAAACAATGCATCCTTGTGAGTTTTACTCGAAACATATGCTATTTTAAGGCTTGCAAACACAAAAAGTAGTTTTTTACTCATTTTGACGGTAATGTTCTTTAAAACCTGAGGTAATGCGAAATAAGCAATAAAAATGTTTTTCAGCATAATTCCTACACCAAACATGCAACATGTCTGATAATGCGTGAAGATATGTATCTTTGTTAGTTTTACTAGAAAAATTATATTTTGTAAGTTTTGCAAAGAGGCAAGTTAGTTTTTTTAATTCAATATGACAGTATAACTGTCATACCAAATATGAAATATATATAAACATAACTCCAAAATTGAACATGCATTATGTCTAAAAATGCCTAAAATATTGTATCTATGTGAGTTTTACCAGAATCAGGTAATTTGGTAAGGTTTACAAATACAAAAATTGTTTTTTTTTCATAATGACAGTATAACTGCTACATTCAATTTGACTGTTATTTAAACATAACTTCCTAATCACACATGCAAATAGGTTAATAAAGCCTAAAACAATGCATCCTTGTGAGTTTTACACGAAACAGTTGCTATTTTTAGGCTTGCAAACACAAAAAGTAGTTTTTTACTCATGACAGTAATGTTCTTCAAATCCTGAGATAATGCGAAATAAGCAATAAAAATGTTTTTCATCATAATTCCTACACCAAACATGCAACATGTCTAATAATGCATGGATACATGTATCTTTGTTAGTTATACTAGAAAAATTATCTTTTGTAAGTTTTACAAAGACTCAAGTTAGTTTTTTTAATCCAATATGACAGTATAACTGTCATACCAAATATGAAAGTTATATAAACATAACTCCAAAACTGAACATGCATTATGTCTAAAAATGCCTAAAATATTGTATCTATGTGAGTTTTACAAGAATCAGTTGTTTTGGTAAGGTGTACAATTACATAAATTAGGGGTTTACTCATAATGACTTTTAACTGCTACATTCAATTTGACTGTTATTTAAACATAACTCCCTAACCACACATGCAAAATAGGTTAATAAAGCCTAAAACAATGCATCCTTGTGAGTTTTACTCGAAACATATGCTATTTTAGGCTTGCAAACACAAAAAGTAGTTTTTTACTCATTTTGACAGTAATGTTCTTAAAATCCTGAGATAATGCAAAATAAGCAATAAAAATGTTTTTCAACATAATTCCTACACCAAACATGCAACATGTCTAATAATGCCTGAAGACATGCATCTGTTAGTTTTACTAGAAAAATTATATTTTGTAAGTTTTGCAAAGAGTCAAATAAGTTTTTTTAAATTCAATATAACAGTATAAATGTCATACCAAATATGAAAGTTATATAAATATAACTCCAAAATTGAACATGCATTATGTCTAAAAATGCCTAAAATATTGTATCTATGTGAGTTTTACCAGAATCAGGTAATTTGGTAAGGTTTAAAAATACAAAAATTGTTTTTTTTTCATAATGACAGTATAACTGCTACATTCAATTTGACTGTTATTTAAACATAACTTCCTAATCACACATGCAAATAGGTTAATAAAGCCTAAAACAATGCATCCTTGTGAGTTTTACTCGAAACATTTGCTAATTTAAGGCTTGCAAACACAAAAAGTAGTTTTTTACTCATTATGACAGTAAAGTTCTGAAAATCCTGAGATAATGAAAAATAAGCAATAAAAATGTTTTCCAACATAATTCCTACACCAAACATGCAACATGTCTAATAATGCCTGAAGACATGTATCTTTGTTAGTTTTACTAGAAAAAATATCTTTTGTAAGTTTTGCAAAGAGGCAAGTTAGTTTTTTTAATGCAATATGACAGTATAACTGTCATACCAAATATGAAAGTTATATAAACATAACTCCAAACCTAAACATGCATTATGTCTAAAATTGCCTGTAATATTGTATATATGTGAGTTTCACCAGAATCAGGTAATTTTGTAAGGTTTACAAAAACAAATTTTTTTTTTTTTCATAATGACAGTATAACTGCTACATTCAATTTGACTGTTATTTAAACATAACTTCCTAATTACAAATGCAAATAGGTTAATAAAGCCTAAAACAATGCACCCTTGTGAGTTTTACTCGAAACATATGCTATTTTAAGGCTTGCAAACACAAAAAAGTAGTTTTTTACTCATTATGACAGTAATGTTCTTAAAATCCTGAGATAATGCGAAATAAGCAATAAAAATGTTTTTCAACATAATTCCTACACCAAACATTCAGCATGTCTGATAATGCGTGAAGATATGTATCTTTGTTAGTTTTACTAGAAAAATTATATTTTGTAAGTTTTGCAAAGAGGCAAGTTAGTTTTTTTAATTCAATATGACAGTATAACTGTCATACCAAATATGAAATATATATAAACATAACTCCAAAATTGAACATGCATTATGTCTAAAAATGCCTAAAATATTGTATCTATGTGAGTTTTACCAGAATCAGGTAATTTGGTAAGGTTTACAAATACAAAAATTGTTTTTTTTTCATAATGACAGTATAACTGCTACATTCAATTTGACTGTTATTTAAACATAACTTCCTAATCACACATGCAAATAGGTTAATAAAGCCTAAAACAATGCATCCTTGTGAGTTTTACTCGAAACATTTGCTATTTTAAGGCTTGCAAACACAAAAAGTAGTTTTTTACTCATTATGACAGTAAAGTTCTTAAAATCCTGAGATAATGAGAAATAAGCAATAAAAATGTTTTTCAACATAATTCCTACACCAAACATGCAACATGTCTAATAATGCCTGAAGACATGTATCTTTGTTAGTTTTACTAGAAAAATTATCTTTTGTAAGTTTTGCAAAGAGGCAAGTTAGTTTTTTTAATGCAATATGACAGTATAACTGTCATACCAAATATGAAAGTTATATAAACATAACTCCAAAACTAAACATGCATTATGTCTAAAAATGCCTAAAATATTGTATCTCTGAGAGTTTTAAAAGAATCAGTTAATTTGGTAAGGTGTACAATTACATAAATTAGGGGTTTACTCATAATGACATAATGACATAATGACTGCTACATTCAATTTGACTGTTATTTAAGCTTAACTCCCTAACCACACATGCAAATAGGTTAAAAAAGCCTGAAACAATGCATCCTTGTGAGTTTTACTCGAAACATATGCTATTTTAAGGCTTGCAAACACAAAAAGTAGTTTTTTACTCATTATGACAGTAATAAATGGCTAATTATGCCTGGAGAAATGTATCTTTGTGAGTTTTACTGGGAAAATATTTTTTTGTAAGGTTTGTGAAGACACAAGTTATTTTTTTTTTACTCAATATGATAGTATAACTGTCATACTAAATATAAAAGTTGTATAAACATAACTCCAAAACCAAACATGCATTATGTCTAAAAATGCCTGCAATATTGTATCTATGTGATTTTTACCAGAATCGGGTATTTTTGGTAAGGTTTACAAATACAAAAATTAGGTTTTACTCACTATGACAGTATACTGTCACATTCAATCTGACAGTTATTTAAACATACTGTAACTCCTAAACCACAATTACAAAATGGCTAATAATGCCAGGAAAAATGTATCTTTGTGAGTTTTCCTGGAAAACGTTTTTTTTATAAGGTTTGTAAAGAAACAAGTTAGTTTTTTCACTTAATATGACAGTATAACTGTCATACTAAATATGAAAGTTAAATAAACATTACTCCAAAACCAAAATTGCAATACGTCTAAAAATGCCTGTAATATTGAATCTATGTGAGTTTGACCAGAATCAGGTATTTTTTTGTAAGGTTTACAAATACAAAAATTGGGTTTTACTCATAATGACAGTATAACTGCCATATTCAAAATAACAGTTATTTAAACATAACTCCTAAACCAAACATGCTAAATGGCTAATAATGCCTGGAGAAATGTATCTTTGCGAGTTTTACTAGAAACAAATATTTTTAAGGTTTGTAAAGAAATGTTTTTTTTTTTTTTTACTCAATACGATGGTATAACTGTCTCTCTGAGCTGCCACCTTAACGTGGTAGAGGAGTTTGCGTGTCCCAATGATCCTAGGAGCTATGTTGTCCCTGGTAGGGTCTCCCAAGACAAACTGGTCCTATGAGGGATCAGACAAAGAGCAGCTCGAAGACCTCCATGAATAATAAAAAACAAGGACCCAGATTTCCCTCGCCCGGACGCGGGTCACCGGGACCCCCTCTGGAGCCAGGCCCGGAGGTGGGGCACGATGGCGAGCGCCTGACATGGGGCCCGGCCGGGCACAGCCCGAAGAGGCAACGTGGGTCCCCCCTCCAATGGGCTCACCATCCATAGCAGGGGTCATAGAGGTCGGGTGCGATGTGAGCTGGGCGGCAGCCGAAGGCTGGGCACTTGGCGGTCCGATCCTCGGCTACAGAAGCTAGCTCTTGGGACGTGGAACGTCACTTCGCTGGGGGGGAAGGAGCCTGAGCTAGTGCGCGAAGTGGAGATGTTCCGGTTAGATATAGTCGGACTCACTTCGACGCACAGCAAGAGCTCTGGAACCAGTTCTCTCGAGAGGGGATGGACTCTCTTCCACTCTGGTGTTGCCGGCAGTGAAAGGCGACGGGCTGGGGTGGCAATTCTTGTTCCCCCCGGCTCAGAGCCTGTACGTTGGAGTTCAACCCGGTGGACGAGAGGGTAGCTTCCCTCCGCCTTCGGGTGGGGGAACGGGTCCTGACTGTGGTTTGCGCTTACGCGCCAAACCGCAGCTCAAAGTACCCACCCTTTTTGGATTCACTCGAGGGAGTACTTGAGAGTGCTCCCCCGGGTGATTCCCTCATGCTACTGGGGGACTTCAATGCTCATGTTGGCAACGACAGTGAAACCTGGAGAGGCGTGATTGGGAAGAATGGCTGCCCGGATCTGAACCCGAGCGGTGTTTTGTTATTGGACTTTTGTGCCCGTCACAGATTGTCCATAACGAACACCATGTTCAAACATAAGGGTGTCCATATGTGCACTTGGCACCAGGACACCCTAGGTCGCAGTTCCATGATCGACTTTGTAGTTGTGTCATCGGATTTGCGGCCTCATGTTTTGGACACTCGGGTGAAGAGAGGGGCGGAGCTTTCTACCGATCACCACCTGTTGGTGAGTTGGCTGCGATGGTGGGGGAGGATGCCGGACAGACCTGGCAGGCCCAAACGCATTGTGAGGGTTTGCTGGGAACGTCTGGCAGAGTCTCCTGTCAGAGAGAGTTTCAATTCCCACCTCCGGAAGAACTTTGAACATGTCACGAGGGAGGTGCTGGACATTGAGTCCGAATGGACCATGTTCCGCGCCTCTATTGTCGAGGCGGCTGATTGGAGCTGTGGCCGCAAGGTAGTTGGTGCTTGTCGTGGCGGTAATCCTAGAACCCGTTGGTGGACACCGGCGGTGAGGGATGCCGTCAAGCTGAAGAAGGAGTCCTATCGGGTTCTTTTGGCTCATAGGACTCCTGAGGCAGCGGACAGGTACCGACAGGCCAAGCGGTGTGCGGCTTCAGCGGTCGCAGAGGCAAAAACTCGGACATGGGAGGAGTTCGGGGAAGCCCTGGAAAATGACTTCCGGACGGCTTCGAAGCAATTCTGGACCACCATCCGCCGCCTCAGGAAGGGGAAGCAGTGCACTATCAACACCGTGCATGGCGAGGATGGTGTTCTGCTGACCTCGACTGCGGACTGTGTATCGGTGGAGGGAATACTTCGAAGACCTCCTCAATCCCACCAACACGTCTTCTTATGAGTAAGCAGTGCCTGGGGAGTCTGTGGTGGGCTCTCCTATTTCTGGGGCTGAGGTTGCTGAGGTAGTTAAAAAGCTCCTCGGTGGCAAGGCCCCAGGGCTAGATGAGATCCGCCCGGAGTTCCTTAAGGCTCTGGATGCTGTGGGGCTGTCTTGGTTGACAAGACTCTGCAACATCGCGTGGACATCGGGGGCAGTACCTCTGGATTGGCAGACCGGGGTGGTGGTTCCTCTCTTTAAGAAGGGGAACCGGAGGGTGTGCTCTAACTATCGTGGAATCACACTCCTCAGCCTTCCCGGTAAGGTCTATTCAGGTGTACTGGAGAGGAGGCTACGCCGGATAGTCGAACCTCGGATTCAGGAGGAACAGTGTGGTTTTCGTCCTGGTCGTGGAACTGTGGACCAGCTCTATACTCTCGGCAGGGTCCTTGAGGGTACATGGGAGTTTGCCCAACCAGTCTACATGTGTTTTGTGGACTTGGAGAAGGCATTCGACCGTGTCCCTCGGGAAGTCCTGTGGGGAGTGCTCAGAGAGTATGGGGTATCGGACTGTCTGATTGTGGCAGTCCGCTCTCTGTATGCTCAGTGCCAGAGCTTGGTCCGCATTGCCGGCAGTAAGTCGGACACGTTTCCAGTGAGGGTTGGACTCCGCCAAGGCTGCCCTTTGTCACCGATTCTGTTCATAACTTTTATGGACAGAATTTATAGGCGCAGTCAAGGCGTTGAGGGGATCTGGTTTGGTGGCTGCAGGATTAGGTCTCTGCTTTATGCAGATGATGTGGTCCTGTTGGCTTCATCTGGCCAGGATCTTCAGCTCTCACTGGATCGGTTCGCAGCCGAGTGTGAAGCGACTGGGATGGACCATGGACTCGGACCTCCAAGTCCCAGTGCATGGTTCTCGCTCGGAAAAGGGTGGAGTGCCATCTCCGGGTTGGGGAGGAGATCTTGCCCCAAGTGGAGGAGTTCAAGTACCTCGGAGTCTTGTTCACGAGTGAGGGAAGAGTGGATCGTGAGATCGACAGGCGGATCGATGCGGCGTCTTCAGTAATGCGGACGCTGTATCGATCCGTTGTGGTGAAGAAGGAGCTGAGCCGGAAGGCAAAGCTCTCGATTTACCGGTCGATCTACGTTCCCATCCTCACCTATGGTCATGAGCTTTGGGTTATGACCGAAAGGACAAGATCACGGGTACAAGCGGCCGAAATGAGTTTCCTCCGCCGGGTGGCGGGGCTCTCCCTTAGAGATAGGGTGTGAGAAGCTCTGCCATCCGGGGAGAGCTCAAAGTAAAGCCGCTGCTCCTCCACATCGAGAGGAGCCAGATGAGGTGGTTCGGGCATCTGGTCAGGATGCCACCCGAACGCCTCCCTAGGGAGGTGTTTAGGGCACGTCCGACCGGTAGGAGGCCACGGGGAAGACCCAGGACACGTTGGGAAGACTATGTCTCCCGGCTGGCCTGGGAACGCCTCGGGGTCCCACAGGAAGAGCTGGACGAAGTGGCTGGGGAGAGGGAAGTCTGGGCTTCCCTGCTTAGGCTGCTGCCCCCGCGACCCAACCTCGGATAAGCGGAAGAAGATGGATGGATGGATGGATAAATATAAAAGTAATATAAACATCATTCCAAAACCAAACTCCTAAACCAAACTTGCAATCCTTCTTAAACTGCCTGTAATATTGAATCTATATGAGTTTTACCAGAATCAGGTATTTTGGTAAGGTTTACAAATACAAAACTTGGGTTTTACTCATAATGACAGTATAACTGCATTATTTGATATGACAGTTATTTAAACATAACTCCTAAACCAAACATGATAAATAGCTAATAATGCCTGGAAAAATGTATATAAACATAACTCCAAAACCAAACATGCATTATGTCTAAAAATGCCTGTAATATTGTATCTATGTGAGTTTTACCAGAATAAGGAATTTTGGTAAGGTTTATAAATACAAAAATTAGGTTTTACTCATAATGACAGTATAACTGCCACCCTCAATATGACGGTTATGTTAACATAACTCCTAAACCACAAATGCAAAATGGCTAATAATGCCTGGAGAAATGTATCTTTGTGAGTTTTACAGGAAAAAAAATATTTTGTAAGGTTTGATAAGACACAATATAGTTTTTTTTTATTCAATATGTTTGTATAACTGTCATAATAAATGTAAAAGTTATATAAACATAACTCCAATACCAAACATGCAATCCGTCTAAAAATGCCTGTAATATTGAATCTATGTGAGTTTTACTAGAATCAGTTATTTTGTTAAGGTTTACAAATACAAAAATTAGGTTTTACTCACTATGATAGTATACTGTCACATTCAATCTGACTGTTATTTAAACACAAATTCTAAACCACGGATGCAAAGTGGCTAATAATAACTGGAGAAATGTATTTTTGTGAGTTTTACTGGAAAAAAAATATTTTGTAAAGTTTGTATAGACACAAGTTAGTTTTTTTTACTCAATATGATAGAAACATGCTTTATGTCTAAAAAAAATCCTGTAATATTTTATCCATGTGAGTTTTATCAGAATAAGTTATTTTGGTAATTTTACAAATACAAAAAATAGGTTTTACTCATAATGACAGTATATCTGCCACACGCAATATGACAGTTATTTAAACATAACTCTAAACCAAACATGGTTAATGGCTAATCATGCCTGGAGAAATGTATCTTTGTGAGTTTTACTGGAAAACATTTTTTTTTAAGGTTTATAAAGACACAAGTTAGTTTTTTTTACTCAATATGACAGTATAACTCTAATACTAAATGTAAAACATATATAAACATAACTCCAAAACAAAACATGCATTATGTTTAAAAATACCTGTAATTTTGTATCCTTGCGAGTTTTACGAAAATCAATTGTTGTAGTAAGGTTTGCAATTACAAAATATTGGTTTTACTCACCATGATAGTATACTGTCACATTCAATTTGACAGTTATTTAAACATAACTACCAAACCACACATGCAAAATGGCTATAATGCCTGGAGAAATGTATCTTTGTGAGATTACTGGAAAAACATATTTTGTAAGGTTTGTAAAGAACCAATTTAGTTTTTTTTACTTAATATGATGAGGTGGCGACATTTCCAGGGTGTACCCCGCCTTCCGCTCGATTGTAGCTGACATAGGCTCCAGCGCCCCCCGCGACCCCGAAGGGAATAAGCGGTAAAAAAATGGATGGATGGATGGACATCCGATAAAAAATGCCTGTAATATTGTATCACTCCTCTCTGAGCTGCCACCTTAACGTGGTAGAGGAGTTTGCGTGTCCCAATGATCCTAGGAGCTATGTTGTCCGGGGGCTTTATGCCCCCTGGTAGGGTCTCCCAAGACAAACTGGTCCTAGGTGAGGGATCAGACAAAGAGCAGCTCGAAGACCTCCATGAAATATAAAAAACAAGGACCCAGATTTCCCTCGCCCGGACGCGGGTCACCGGGGCCCCCCTCTGGAGCCAGGCCCGGAGGTGGGGCACGATGGCGAGCACCTGGTGGCCGGGCCTGCCCCCATGGGGCCCGGCCGGGCACAGCCCGAAGAGGTAACGTGGGTCCCCCCTCCAATGGGCTCACCACCCATAGCAGGGGTCATGGAGGTCGGGTGCAATGTGAGCTGGGCGGCAGCCGAAGGCAGGGCACTTGGCGGTCCGATCCTCGGCTACAGAAGCTAGCTCTTGGGACGTGGAACGTCACCTCGCTGGGGGGGAAGGAGCCTGAGCTAGTGCGCGAGGTGGAGAAGTTCCGGCTAGATATAGTCGGACTCACTTCGACTGGTTTGGTGGCTGCAGGATTAGGTCTCTGCTTTTTGCAGATGATGTGGTCCTGATGGCTTCATCTGGCCAGGATCTTCAGCTCTCACTGGATCGGTTCGCAGCCGAGTGTGAAGCGACTGGGATGAGAATCAGCACCTCCAAGTCCGAGTCCATGGTTCTCGCCCGGAAAAGGGTGGAGTGCCATCTCCGGGTTGGGGAGGAGATTTTGCCCCAAGTGGAGGAGTTCAAGTACCTCGGAGTCTTGTTCACGAGTGGGGGAAGAGTGGATCGTGAGATCGACAGGCGGATCGGTGCGGCGTCTTCAGTAATGCGGATGCTGTATCGATCCGTTGTGGTGAAGAAGGAGCTGAGCCGGAAGGCAAAGCTCTCGATTTACCGGTCGATCTACGTTCCCATCCTCACCTATGGTCATGAGCTTTGGGTTATGACCGAAAGGACAAGATCACGGGTACAAGCGGCCGAAATGAGTTTCCTCCGCCGGGTGGCGGGGCTCTCCCTTAGAGATAGGGTGTGAGAAGCTCTGCCATCCGGGGAGAGCTCAAAGTAAAGCCGCTGCTCCTCCACATCGAGAGGAGCCAGATGAGGTGGTTCGGGCATCTGGTCAGGATGCCACCCGAACGCCTCCCTAGGGAGGTGTTTAGGGCACGTCCGACCGGTAGGAGGCCACGGGGAAGACCCAGGACACGTTGGGAAGACTATGTCTCCCGGCTGGCCTGGGAACGCCTCGGGGTCCCACAGGAAGAGCTGGACGAAGTGGCTGGGGAGAGGGAAGTCTGGGCTTCCCTGCTTAGGCTGCTGCCCCCGCGACCCGACCTCGGATAAGCGGAAGAAGATGGATGGATGGATGGATAAATATAAAAGTAATATAAACATCATTCCAAAACCAAACTCCTAAACCAAACTTGCAATCCGTCTTAAACTGCCTGTAATATTGAATCTATATGAGTTTTACCAGAATCAGGTATTTTGGTAAGGTTTACAAATACAAAACTTGGGTTTTACTCATAATGACAGTATAACTGCATTATTTGATATGACAGTTATTTAAACATAACTCCTAAACCAAACATGATAAATAGCTAATAATGCCTGGAAAAATGTATATAAACATAACTCCAAAACCAAACATGCATTATGTCTAAAAATGCCTGTAATATTGTATCTATGTGAGTTTTACCAGAATAAGGAATTTTGGTAAGGTTTATAAATACAAAAATTAGGTTTTACTCATAATGACAGTATAACTGCCACCCTCAATATGACGGTTATGTTAACATAACTCCTAAACCACAAATGCAAAATGGCTAATAATGCCTGGAGAAATGTATCTTTGTGAGTTTTACAGGAAAAAAAATATTTTGTAAGGTTTGATAAGACACAATATAGTTTTTTTTTATTCAATATGTTTGTATAACTGTCATAATAAATGTAAAAGTTATATAAACATAACTCCAATACCAAACATGCAATCTGTCTAAAAATGCCTGTAATATTGAATCTATGTGAGTTTTACTAGAATCAGTTATTTTGTTAAGGTTTACAAATACAAAAATTAGGTTTTACTCACTATGACAGTATACTGTCACATTCAATCTGACTGTTATTTAAACACAAATTCTAAACCACGGATGCAAAGTGGCTAATAATAACTGGAGAAATGTATTTTTGTGAGTTTTACTGGAAAAAAAACATTTTGTAAAGTTTGTATAGACACAAGTTAGTTTTTTTTACTCAATATGATGGAAACATGCTTTATGTCTAAAAAAAATCCTGTAATATTTTATCCATGTGAGTTTTATCAGAATAAGTTATTTTGGTAATTTTACAAATACAAAAAATAGGTTTTACTCATAATGACAGTATATCTGCCACACGCAATATGACAGTTATTTAAACATAACTCTAAACCAAACATGGTTAATGGCTAATCATGCCTGGAGAAATGTATCTTTGTGAGTTTTACTGGAAAACATTTTTTTTTAAGGTTTATAAAGACACAAGTTAGTTTTTTTTACTCAATATGACAGTATAACTCTAATACTAAATGTAAAACATATATAAACATAACTCCAAAACAAAACATGCATTATGTTTAAAAATACCTGTAATTTTGTATCCTTGCGAGTTTTACGAAAATCAATTGTTGTAGTAAGGTTTGCAATTACAAAATATTGGTTTTACTCACCATGATAGTATACTGTCACATTCAATTTGACAGTTATTTAAACATAACTACCAAACCACACATGCAAAATGGCTATAATGCCTGGAGAAATGTATCTTTGTGAGATTACTGGAAAAACATATTTTGTAAGGTTTGTAAAGAACCAATTTAGTTTTTTTTACTTAATATGATGAGGTGGCGACATTTCCAGGGTGTACCCCGCCTTCCGCTCGATTGTAGCTGACATAGGCTCCAGCGCCCCCCGCGACCCCGAAGGGAATAAGCGGTAAAAAAATGGATGGATGGATGGACATCCGATAAAAAATGCCTGTAATATTGTATCACTCCTCTCTGAGCTGCCACCTTAACGTGGTAGAGGAGTTTGCGTGTCCCAATGATCCTAGGAGCTATGTTGTCCGGGGGCTTTATGCCCCCTGGTAGGGTCTCCCAAGACAAACTGGTCCTAGGTGAGGGATCAGACAAAGAGCAGCTCGAAGACCTCCATGAAATATAAAAAACAAGGACCCAGATTTCCCTCGCCCGGACGCGGGTCACCGGGGCCCCCCTCTGGAGCCAGGCCCGGAGGTGGGGCACGATGGCGAGCACCTGGTGGCCGGGCCTGCCCCCATGGGGCCCGGCCGGGCACAGCCCGAAGAGGCAACGTGGGTCCCCCCTCCAATGGGCTCACCACCCATAGCAGGGGTCATGGAGGTCGGGTGCAATGTGAGCTGGGCGGCAGCCGAAGGCAGGGCACTTGGCGGTACGATCCTCGGCTACAGAAGCTAGCTCTTGGGACGTGGAACGTCACCTCGCTGGGGGGGAAGGAGCCTGAGCTAGTGCGCGAGGTGGAGAAGTTCCGGCTAGATATAGTCGGACTCACTTCGACTGGTTTGGTGGCTGCAGGATTAGGTCTCTGCTTTTTGCAGATGATGTGGTCCTGATGGCTTCATCTGGCCAGGATCTTCAGCTCTCACTGGATCGGTTCGCAGCCGAGTGTGAAGCGACTGGGATGAGAATCAGCACCTCCAAGTCCGAGTCCATGGTTCTCGCCCGGAAAAGGGTGGAGTGCCATCTCCGGGTTGGGGAGGAGATTTTGCCCCAAGTGGAGGAGTTCAAATACCTCGGAGTCTTGTTCACGAGTGGGGGAAGAGTGGATCGTGAGATCGACAGGCGGATCGGTGCGGCGTCTTCAGTAATGCGGACGCTGTATCGATCCGTTGTGGTGAAGAAGGAGCTGAGCCGGAAGGCAAAGCTCTCAATTTACCGGTCGATCTACGTTCCCATCCTCACCTATGGTCATGAGCTTTGGGTTATGACCGAAAGGACAAGATCACGGGTACAAGCGGCCGAAATGAGTTTCCTCCGCCGCATGGCGGGGCTCTCCCTTAGAGATAGGGTGAGAAGCTCTGCCATCCGGGAGGAGCTCAAAGTAAAGCCGCTGCTCCTCCACATCGAGAGGAGCCAGATGAGGTGGTTCGGGCATCTGGTCAGGATGCCACCCGAACGCCTCCCTAGGGAGGTGTTTATGGCACGTCTGACCGGTAGGAGGCCGCGGGGAAGACCCAGGACACGTTGGGAAGACTATATCTCCCGGCTGGCCTGGGAACGCCTCGGGGTCCCCTGGGAGGAGCTGGACGAAGTGGCTGGGGAGAGGGAAGTCTGGGCTTCCCTGCTTAGGCTGCTGCCCCCGCGACCCGACCTCGGATAAGCGGAGGAAGATGGATGGATGGATATTGTATCAATGTGAGTTTTACTAAAATCAGTTGTTTTTGTAAGTTTTGCAAATACAAAATATTGGTTTTACTCACTATGACAGTGTACTGTCACATTCAATCTGACAGCTATTTAAACATAACTCCTAAACCACACATGCACAATGACTAATAATGCCGAGAAAAATGTATCTCTCTGAATTTTATTGGAAAAAAAATATTTTTTAAGGTTTTTAAAATTACAAGTTTGTTATTTTTTACTCAATTTGACAGTATAACTTTCATACTAAATATGGAAGTTATATACACATAACTCTAAAACCAAACTTTCAATCCGTCTAAAAATGCCTGTAATTATGAATCTATGTGAGTTTAACCAAAATCAGGTATTTTGGTAAGGTTTACAAATACAAAAATTAGGTTTTACTCATAATGACAGTATAACTGCCACACGCAATATGACAGTTTTTTAAAAATACCTCCTAAAAAAACAAATGCAAAATGAGTAATAATGCCTGGAAAAATGTATCTTTGTGAAATTTAATGAAAAAAAAATATTTTGTAAGGTTTGTAAAGACACAAATTAGTTTTTTTTACTCAATATGATGGTATAACTGTCATACTAAATATGAAAGTTGTATAAACATAACTGCAAAACCAAACATGTTTTATGTCTATGTGTAATATTGTATCTATGTGAGTTTTACCAGAATCAGGTATTTTGGTAAGGTTTACAAATACAAAAATTAGGTTTTACTCACTATGACAGTATACTGTCACATTCAATCTGACAGTTATGTAAACATAACTCCTAAACCACACATGCAAAATGGCTAATAATGCCTGGAGAAATGTATCTTTGTGAGTTTTACTAGGAAAAACAATTTGTAAGGTTTGTAAAGACACACGTTAGTTTTTTTTACTCAATATGACAGTATAACTGTCATACTACATGCAGAAAATATATAAACATGACTCCAAAACCAAACTTGCAATCCGTCTAAAAATGTCTGTAATATTGAATCTATGTGAGTTTTACCAAAATGAGGTATTTTGGTAAGGTTGACAAATAAAAAAAATAGGTTTTACTGATAGTGACATTATAAGTGCCACACTCAATATGACAGTTATTTAAACATAAGTCATAAACGACACATGAAAATGGCTATTAAACCTGGAGAAAAGTATCTTTGTTAGTTTTACTAGAGTAATGATCTTTTGTAAGGTTTACAAAGACACAAGTTTTTTTACTCAATATGACGGTATAACTGTCAAACTAAAAAAAGTTATAGAAACATAACTCCAAAACCAAACTCAAAAACCAAACATGCAATCCATTTAAAAATGCCTGTAATATTAAATATATGTGAGTTTTATCAGAATCAGGTATTTTGGTAAGGTTTACAATACCAAAATTAGGTTTTACTCATAATGACAGTATAACTGCCACGCTCAATATGACAGTTATTTAAACATAACTCCTAAAACACACATGCAAAATGACTAATAATGCGTGGAAAAATGTATCTTTGTGATTTTTACTGGAAAAAAATATTTTGTAAGGTTTGTAAAGATACTGTTTTTTTTTTTTTTTTTAACTCAATATGATGGTATAACTGTCATACTAAAAATGAAAGTTTTATAAACATAACTCCAAAACCAAACTTGCAATTCGTAAAAAAAATGGCTGTAATATTGAATATATTTGATTTTTACCAGAATCAGGTATTTTGGTAAGGATTACAGTTACAAAAATTAGGTTTTACTCATATTGACGGATAACCGCCAATTTTTTTTAAACATAACTCATAAACAAAACATGCTAAATGGCTAATAATGCCTGGAGAAAAGTATCTTTGTGAGTTTTACTGGAAAAAAATAAATAAAAATTGTAAGGTTTGTAAAGACACAAGTTAGTTTTTTCTAACTCAAAAAGACAGTATAACTGTCATACTAAATGGAAAAGTTATATAAACATAACTCCAAAACCAAACATGCATTATGTCTAAGAATGCCTGAAATGATGTATCCATGTGAGTTATACTAGAATCAGTTGTTTTTGTAAGTTTTGCGAATACAAAATATTGGTTTTACTCACTATGACAGTATACTGTCACATTCGATCTGACAGTTATTTAAACATAACTCCTAAACCACATATTCAAAATGACTAATAATGCCTGGAGAAATGTATCTCTGTGAATTTTTCTGGAAAAAAATATTTTTTACAACACAATTTTTTTTTACTCAAAATGACAGCAGTATACTGTCATAGTGAGTAAAACCTTATTTTTGTATTTGTAAACCTTACCAAAATACCTGATTGTAGTAAAACTCACATAGATACAATATTACAGGCATTTTTTGAACATAATGCAAGTTTGGTTTTGGAGTTATGTTTATATAACTTTCATATTTAGTATGACAGTTTTACTGTCATATTAAGTAAAAAACAAAACTAACTTGTGTCTTTACAAACCTTACAAAATATATATATATTTTTTTCAGTAAAACTCACAAAGGCATTATTAGTCATTTTGTATGTGTGGTTTAGGAGTTATGTTTAAATAACTGTCAGATTGAATGTGACAGCATACTGTCATAGTGAGTAAATTCAATATTTTCTATTTTCAAACCTTAAAAAAACAACTGATTCTAGTAAAACTCACATGGATACAATGTTACAGGCATTTTTAGACATAATGCATGTTTGGTTTTGGAGTTTTGTTTATATATATTTTACATTTAGTATGACAGTTATACTGTCATATGGAGTAAAAAACAACTAACTTGTGTCTTTACAAACCTTACTAAAATGTTGTTTTTTTCAGGAAAACTCACAAAGATGCATTTCTCCAGTCATTATTAGCCATTTAGCATGTTTGGTTTAGGAGTTATGTTTAAATAACTGTCATTTTGAACGTTGCAGTTATACTGTCATTATAAGTAAAACCAAATTTTTGTATTTGTAAACCTTACCAAAATCCCTGTTTGTGGTAAAACTAACATAGATTCAATATTACATGCATTTTTAGACGGATTGCATGTTTGGTTTTGAAGTTATGTTTATATAACTTTCAAATTTAGTAAGACAGTTATACCATCATATTGAATAAAAAAAACAAACTTGTGTCCGAACAAACCTTACAAAATATTTTTTTTTCAGTAAAACTCACAAAAATAAATTTCTCCAGGCAATATTAGCCATTTTGCATGTGTGGTTTAGGAGTTATGTTTAAATAACTGTCAGATTGAATGTAACAGTATACTGTCATAGTGAGTAAAACCAATATTTTGTATTTGAAAACCTTACAAAAACAACTGATTCTACTAAAACTCACATGGATACAATATTACAGGCATTTTTAGACATAATGCATGTTTGTTTTTGGAGTTATAATTATATAACTTTTACATTTAGTATGACAGTTATACTGTCATATTGAGTAAAAAAAAAAAATAACTTGTGTCTTTAAAAACCTTACAAAATATTTTTTTTCCCCAGTAAAACTCACAAAGATAAATTTTTCCAGGCATTATTAGCCATTTTGCATGTGAGGTTTAGGAGTTATATTTAAATAACTGTCATATTGCGTGTGGCAGTTATACTGTCATTATGAGTAAAACCTAATTGTTGTATTTGTGAACCTTACCAAAATACCTGTTTGTGGTAAAACTCACATAGATTCAATATTACAGGCATTTTTAGATGGATTGCATGTTTGGTTTTGAAGTTATGTTTATATAACTTTTAAATTTAGTAAGACAGTTATAAATGATAAATGATCAATGGGTTGTACTTGTGTAGCGCTTTTCTACCTTCAAGGTACTCAAAGCGCTTTGACACTACTTCCACATTTACCCATTCACACACACATTCACACACTGATGGAGGGAGCTGCCATGCAAGGCGCTAACCAGCACCCATCAGGAGCAAGGGTGAAGTGTCTTGCTCAGGACACAACGGACATGACGAGGTTGGTACTAGGTGGGGACTGAACCAGGGACCCTCGGGTCGCGCACGGCCATTCTTCCACAGCGCCACGCCGTCCGTACCATCATATTGTCCGTACCATCATATTGAGTAAAAAAAACTAACTTGTGTCCAAACAAACCTTACAAAATATTTTTTTTCCAGTAAAACTCACAAAAATACATTTCTCCAGGCATTATTAGTCACTTTGAATGTGTGGTTTAGGAGTTATGTTTAAATAACTGTCAGATTGAATGTGACAGTATACTGTCATAGTGAGTAAAACCAATATTTTGTATTCCCAAAACTTACAAAAACAACTGATTCTAGTAAAACTCACATGGATACATCATTACAGGCAATTTTAGATATAATGCATGTTTGGTTTTGTAGTTATGTTTATACAACTTTTACATTAAGTATGACAGTTATACTGTCATATTGAGTAAAACAAAACTAACTTGTGTGTTTACAAACCATACAAAATAATGTTTTTCCAGTAAAACTCACAAAGACACCTTTCTCCAGGCATTATTAGCCATATAGCATGTTTGGTTTAGGAGTTATGTTTAAATATTTGTCATTTTGAACGTGGCAGTTATACTGTCATTATGAGTAAAACCAAATTTTTTTATTTGTAAACCTTACCAAAATACCTGCTACTGGAAAAAAATATTTTGTATGGTTTGCATAGACACAAATTAGTTTCTTTTACTCAATATGACAGTATAACTGTCATACTAAATATGAAAGTTATATAAACATAACTCTAAAACCAAACATGCAATCCGTCTAAAAATGCCTGTAATATTGTATCCATGTGAGTTTTACTAGAATCAGTTGTTTTTGTAAGTTTTGGGAATACAAAATATTGGTTTTACTCACTATGACAGTATACTGTCACATTCAATCTGACAGTTATTTAAACATAACTCCTAAACCACACATTCAAAGTGACTAATAATGCCTGGAGAAATGTATTTTTGTGAGTTTTACTGGAAAACAAATATTTTGTAAGGTTTGTTTGGACACAAGTTAGTTTTTTTTTCTCAATATGATGGTACGGACGGCGTGGCGCGGTGGAAGAATGGTCGTGCGCGACCCGAGGGTCCCTGGTTCAATCCCCACCTAGTACCAACCTCGTCATGTCCGTTGTGTCCTGAGCAAGACACTTCACCCTTGCTCCTGATGGGTGCTGGTTAGCGCCTTGCATGGCAGCTCCCTCCATCAGTGTGTGAATGTGTGTGTGAATGGGTAAATGTTTAAGTAGTGTCAAAGCGCTTTGAGTACCTTGAAGGTAGAAAAGCGCTATACAAGTACAACGCATTGATCATTTATCATTTATAACTGTCTTACTAAATTTAAAAGTTATATAAACATAACTTCAAAACCAAACATGCAATCCATCTAAAAATGCCTGTAATATTGAATCTATGTGAGTTTTACCACAAACAGGTATTTTGGTAAGGTTCACAAATACAACAATTAGGTTTTACTCATAATGACAGTATAACTGCCACACGCAATATGACAGTTATTTAAATATAACTCCTAAACCTCACATGCAAAATGGCTAATAATGCCTGGAAAAATTTATCTTTGTGAGTTTTACTGGGAAAAAAAAATATTTTGTAAGGTTTTTAAAGACACAAGTTATTTTTTTTTTTTACTCAATATGACAGTATAACTGTCATACTAAATGTAAAAGTTATATAATTATAACTAAAAAAAACAACATGCATTATGTCTAAAAATGCCTGTAATATTGTATCCATGTGAGTTTTAGTAGAATCAGTTGTTTTTGTAAGGTTTTCAAATACAAAATATTGGTTTTACTCACTATGACAGTATACTGTTACATTCAATCTGACAGTTATTTAAACATAACTCCTAAACCACACATGCAAAATGGCTAATATTGCCTGGAGAAATTTATTTTTGTGAGTTTTACTGAAAAAAAAATATTTTGTAAGGTTTGTTCGGACTCAAGTTTGTTTTTTTTATTCAATATGATGGTATAACTGTCTTACTAAATTTGAAAGTTATATAAACATAACTTCAAAACCAAACATGCAATCCGTCTAAAAATGCATGTAATATTGAATCTATGTGAGTTTTACCACAAACAGGGATTTTGGTAAGGTTTACAAATACAAAAATTTGGTTTTACTTATAATGACAGTATAACTGCAACGTTCAAAATGACAGTTATTTAAACATAACTCCTAAACCAAACATGCTAAATGGCTAATAATGACTGGAGAAATGCATCTTTGTGAGTTTTCCTGAAAAAAACAACATTTTAGTAAGGTTTGTAAAGACACAAGTTAGTTGTTTTTTACTCCATATGACAGTATAACTGTCATACTAAATGTAAAATGTATATAAACAAAACTCCAAAACCAAACATGCATTATGTCTAAAAATGCCTGTAACATTGTATCCATGTGAGTTTTACTAGAATCAGTTGTTTTTTTAAGGTTTGAAAATAGAAAATATTGAATTTACTCACTATGACAGTATGCTGTCACATTCAATCTGACAGTTATTTAAACATAACTCCTAAACCACACATACAAAATGACTAATAATGCCTTTGTGAGTTTTACTGAAAAAAAAAAATATATATTTTGTAAGGTTTGTAAAGACACAAGTTAGTTTTGTTTTTTACTTAATATGACAGTAAAACTGTCATACTAAATATGAAAGTTATATAAACATAACTCCAAAACCAAACTTGCATTATGTTCAAAAAATGCCTGTAATATTGTATCTATGTGAGTTTTACTACAATCAGGTATTTTGGTAAGGTTTACAAATACAAAAATAAGGTTTTACTCACTATGACAGTATACTGCTGTCATTTTGAGTAAAAAAAAATTGTGTTGTAAAAAATATTTTTTTCCAGAAAAATTCACAGAGATACATTCCTCCAGGCATTATTAGTCATTTTGAATATGTGGTTTAGGAGTTATGTTTAAATAACTGTCAGATCGAATGTGACAGTATACTGTCATAGTGAGTAAAACCAATATTTTGTATTTGCAAAACTTACAAAAACAACTGATTCTAGTATAACTCACATGGATACATCATTTCAGGCATTCTTAGACATAATGCATGTTTGGTTTTGGAGTTATGTTTATATAACTTTTCCATTTAGTATGACAGTTATACTGTCTTTTTGAGTTAGAAAAAACTAACTTGTGTCTTTACAAACCTTACAATTTTTATTTATTTTTTTCCAGTAAAACTCACAAAGATACTTTTCTCCAGGCATTATTAGCCATTTAGCATGTTTTGTTTATGAGTTATGTTTAAAAAAATTGGGCGGTTATCCGTCAATATGAGTAAAACCTAATTTTTGTATTTGTAATCCTTACCAAAATACCTGATTCTGGTAAAAATCAAATATATTCAATATTACAGCCATTTTTTTTACGAATTGCAAGTTTGGTTTTGGAGTTATGTTTATAAAACTTTCATTTTTAGTATGACAGTTATACCATCATATTGAGTTAAAAAAAACAAAAAAAACAGTATCTTTACAAACCTTACAAAATATTTTTTTCCAGTAAAAATCACAAAGATACATTTTTCCACGCATTATTAGTCATTTTGCATGTGTGTTTTAGGAGTTATGTTTAAATAACTGTCATATTGAGCGTGGCAGTTATACTGTCATTATGAGTAAAACCTAATTTTGGTATTGTAAACCTTACCAAAATACCTGATTCTGATAAAACTCACATATATTTAATATTACAGGCATTTTTAAATGGATTGCATGTTTGGTTTTTGAGTTTGGTTTTGGAGTTATGTTTCTATAACTTTTTTTAGTTTGACAGTTATACCGTCATATTGAGTAAAAAAACTTGTGTCTTTGTAAACCTTACAAAAGATCATTACTCTAGTAAAACTAACAAAGATACTTTTCTCCAGGTTTAATAGCCATTTTCATGTGTCGTTTATGACTTATGTCTAAATAACTGTCATATTGAGTGTGGCACTTATAATGTCACTATCAGTAAAACCTATTTTTTTTATTTGTCAACCTTACCAAAATACCTCATTTTGGTAAAACTCACATAGATTCAATATTACAGACATTTTTAGATGGATTGCAAGTTTGGTTTTGGAGTCATGTTTATATATTTTCTGCATGTAGTATGACAGTTATACTGTCATATTGAGTAAAAAAAACTAACGTGTGTCTTTACAAACCTTACAAATTGTTTTTCCTAGTAAAACTCACAAAGATACATTTCTCCAGGCATTATTAGCCATTTTGCATGTGTGGTTTAGGAGTTATGTTTACATAACTGTCAGATTGAATGTGACAGTATACTGTCATAGTGAGTAAAACCTAATTTTTGTATTTGTAAACCTTACCAAAATACCTGATTCTGGTAAAACTCACATAGATACAATATTACACATAGACATAAAACATGTTTGGTTTTGCAGTTATGTTTATACAACTTTCATATTTAGTATGACAGTTATACCATCATATTGAGTAAAAAAACTAATTTGTGTCTTTACAAACCTTACAAAATATTTTTTTTTCATTAAATTTCACAAAGATACATTTTTCCAGGCATTATTAGTCATTTTGCATTTGTTTTTTTAGGAGTTATGTTTAAAAAACTGTCATATTGCGTGTGGCAGTTATACTGTCATTATGAGTAAAACCTAATTTTTGTATTTGTAAACCTTACCAAAATACCTGATTTTGGTTAAACTCACATAGATTCATAATTACAGGCATTTTTAGACGGATTGAAAGTTTGGTTTTAGAGTTATGTGTATATAACTTCCATATTTAGTATGAAAGTTATACTGTCAAATTGAGTAAAAAATAACAAACTTGTAATTTTAAAAACCTTAAAAAATATTTTTTTTCCAATAAAATTCAGAGAGATACATTTTTCTCGGCATTATTAGTCATTGTGCATGTGTGGTTTAGGAGTTATGTTTAAATAGCTGTC
The DNA here is from genome assembly GCF_033978685.3 of Nerophis lumbriciformis. Lineage (NCBI taxonomy): Eukaryota > Metazoa > Chordata > Actinopteri > Syngnathiformes > Syngnathidae > Nerophis > Nerophis lumbriciformis. The sequence goes on from NC_084585.2 coordinate 21,572,664, forward strand.
AGATTGAATGTGACAGTACACTGTCATAGTGAGTAAAACCAATATTTTGTATTTGCAAAACTTACAAAAACAACTGATTTTAGTAAAACTCACATTGATACAATATCCATCCATCCATCTTCCTCCGCTTATCCGAGGTCGGGTCGCGGGGGCAGCAGCCTAAGCAGGGAAGCCCAGACTTCCCTCTCCCCAGCCACTTCGTCCAGCTCCTCCCAGGGGACCCCGAGGCGTTCCCAGGCCAGCCGGGAGATATAGTCTTCCCAACGTGTCCTGGGTCTTCCCCGCGGCCTCCTACCGGTCAGACGTGCCATAAACACCTCCCTAGGGAGGCGTTCGGGTGGCATCCTGACCAGATGCCCGAACCACCTCATCTGGCTCCTCTCGATGTGGAGGAGCAGCGGCTTTACTTTGAGCTCCTCCCGGATGGCAGAGCTTCTCACCCTATCTCTAAGGGAGAGCCCCGCCACCCGGCGGAGGAAACTCATTTCGGCCGCTTGTACCCGTGATCTTGTCCTTTCGGTCATAACCCAAAGCTCATGACCATAGGTGAGGATGGGAACGTAGATCGACCGGTAAATTGAGAGCTTTGCCTTCCGGCTCAGCTCCTTCTTCACCACAACGGATCGATACAGCGTCCGCATTACTGAAGACGCCGCACCGATCCGCCTGTCGATCTCACGATCCACTCTTCCCCCACTCGTGAACAAGACTCCGAGGTACTTGAACTCCTCCACTTGGGGCAAAATCTCCTCCCCAACCCGGAGATGGCACTCCACCCTTTTCCGGGCGAGAACCATGGACTCGGACTTGGAGGTGCTGATTCTCATCCCAGTCGCTTCACACTCGGCTGCGAACCGATCCAGTGAGAGCTGAAGATCCTGGCCAGATGAAGCCATCAGGACCACATCATCTGCAAAAAGCAGAGACCTAATCCTGCAGCCACCAAACCAGTCGAAGTGAGTCCGACTATATCTAGCCGGAACTTCTCCACCTCGCGCACTAGCTCAGGCTCCTTCCCCCCCAGCGAGGTGACGTTCCACGTCCCAAGAGCTAGCTTCTGTAGCCGAGGATCGGACCGCCAAGTGCCCTGCCTTCGGCTGCCGCCCAGCTCACATTGCACCCGACCTCCATGACCCCTGCTATGGGTGGTGAGCCCATTGGAGGGGGGACCCACGTTGCCTCTTCGGGCTGTGCCCGGCCGGGCCCCATGGGGGCAGGCCCGGCCACCAGGTGCTCGCCATCGTGCCCCACCTCCGGGCCTGGCTCCAGAGGGGGGCCCCGGTGACCCGCGTCCGGGCGAGGGAAATCTGGGTCCTTGTTTTTTATATTTCATGGAGGTCTTCGAGCTGCTCTTTGTCTGATCCCTCACCTAGGACCAGTTTGTCTTGGGAGACCCTACCAGGGGGCATAAAGCCCCCGGACAACATAGCTCCTAGGATCATTGGGACACACAAACTCCTCTACCACGTTAAGGTGGCAGCTCAGAGAGGAGTGATACAATATTACAGGCATTTTTTATCGGATGTCCATCCATCCATCCATTTTTTTACCGCTTATTCCCTTCGGGGTCGCGGGGGGCGCTGGAGCCTATGTCAGCTACAATCGAGCGGAAGACGGGGTACACCCTGGAAATGTCGCCACCTCATCATATTAAGTAAAAAAAACTAAATTGGTTCTTTACAAACCTTACAAAATATGTTTTTCCAGTAATCTCACAAAGATACATTTCTCCAGGCATTATAGCCATTTTGCATGTGTGGTTTGGTAGTTATGTTTAAATAACTGTCAAATTGAATGTGACAGTATACTATCATGGTGAGTAAAACCAATATTTTGTAATTGCAAACCTTACTACAACAATTGATTTTCGTAAAACTCGCAAGGATACAAAATTACAGGTATTTTTAAACATAATGCATGTTTTGTTTTGGAGTTATGTTTATATATGTTTTACATTTAGTATTAGAGTTATACTGTCATATTGAGTAAAAAAAACTAACTTGTGTCTTTATAAACCTTAAAAAAAAATGTTTTCCAGTAAAACTCACAAAGATACATTTCTCCAGGCATGATTAGCCATTAACCATGTTTGGTTTAGAGTTATGTTTAAATAACTGTCATATTGCGTGTGGCAGATATACTGTCATTATGAGTAAAACCTATTTTTTGTATTTGTAAAATTACCAAAATAACTTATTCTGATAAAACTCACATGGATAAAATATTACAGGATTTTTTTTAGACATAAAGCATGTTTCCATCATATTGAGTAAAAAAAACTAACTTGTGTCTATACAAACTTTACAAAATATTTTTTTTCCAGTAAAACTCACAAAAATACATTTCTCCAGTTATTATTAGCCACTTTGCATCCGTGGTTTAGAATTTGTGTTTAAATAACAGTCAGATTGAATGTGACAGTACACTGTCATAGTGAGTAAAACCTAATTTTTGTATTTGTAAACCTTAACAAAATAACTGATTCTAGTAAAACTCACATAGATTCAATATTACAGGCATTTTTAGACGGATTGCATGTTTGGTATTGGAGTTATGTTTATATAACTTTTACATTTATTATGACAGTTATACAAACATATTGAATAAAAAAAAACTATATTGTGTCTTATCAAACCTTACAAAATATTTTTTTTCCTGTAAAACTCACAAAGATACATTTCTCCAGGCATTATTAGCCATTTTGCATTTGTGGTTTAGGAGTTATGTTAACATAACCGTCATATTGAGGGTGGCAGTTATACTGTCATTATGAGTAAAACCTAATTTTTGTATTTATAAACCTTACCAAAATTCCTTATTCTGGTAAAACTCACATAGATACAATATTACAGGCATTTTTAGACATAATGCATGTTTGGTTTTGGAGTTATGTTTATATACATTTTTCCAGGCATTATTAGCTATTTATCATGTTTGGTTTAGGAGTTATGTTTAAATAACTGTCATATCAAATAATGCAGTTATACTGTCATTATGAGTAAAACCCAAGTTTTGTATTTGTAAACCTTACCAAAATACCTGATTCTGGTAAAACTCATATAGATTCAATATTACAGGCAGTTTAAGACGGATTGCAAGTTTGGTTTAGGAGTTTGGTTTTGGAATGATGTTTATATTACTTTTATATTTATCCATCCATCCATCCATCTTCTTCCGCTTATCCGAGGTCGGGTCGCGGGGGCAGCAGCCTAAGCAGGGAAGCCCAGACTTCCCTCTCCCCAGCCACTTCGTCCAGCTCTTCCTGTGGGACCCCGAGGCGTTCCCAGGCCAGCCGGGAGACATAGTCTTCCCAACGTGTCCTGGGTCTTCCCCGTGGCCTCCTACCGGTCGGACGTGCCCTAAACACCTCCCTAGGGAGGCGTTCGGGTGGCATCCTGACCAGATGCCCGAACCACCTCATCTGGCTCCTCTCGATGTGGAGGAGCAGCGGCTTTACTTTGAGCTCTCCCCGGATGGCAGAGCTTCTCACACCCTATCTCTAAGGGAGAGCCCCGCCACCCGGCGGAGGAAACTCATTTCGGCCGCTTGTACCCGTGATCTTGTCCTTTCGGTCATAACCCAAAGCTCATGACCATAGGTGAGGATGGGAACGTAGATCGACCGGTAAATCGAGAGCTTTGCCTTCCGGCTCAGCTCCTTCTTCACCACAACGGATCGATACAGCGTCCGCATTACTGAAGACGCCGCATCGATCCGCCTGTCGATCTCACGATCCACTCTTCCCTCACTCGTGAACAAGACTCCGAGGTACTTGAACTCCTCCACTTGGGGCAAGATCTCCTCCCCAACCCGGAGATGGCACTCCACCCTTTTCCGAGCGAGAACCATGCACTGGGACTTGGAGGTCCGAGTCCATGGTCCATCCCAGTCGCTTCACACTCGGCTGCGAACCGATCCAGTGAGAGCTGAAGATCCTGGCCAGATGAAGCCAACAGGACCACATCATCTGCATAAAGCAGAGACCTAATCCTGCAGCCACCAAACCAGATCCCCTCAACGCCTTGACTGCGCCTATAAATTCTGTCCATAAAAGTTATGAACAGAATCGGTGACAAAGGGCAGCCTTGGCGGAGTCCAACCCTCACTGGAAACGTGTCCGACTTACTGCCGGCAATGCGGACCAAGCTCTGGCACTGAGCATACAGAGAGCGGACTGCCACAATCAGACAGTCCGATACCCCATACTCTCTGAGCACTCCCCACAGGACTTCCCGAGGGACACGGTCGAATGCCTTCTCCAAGTCCACAAAACACATGTAGACTGGTTGGGCAAACTCCCATGTACCCTCAAGGACCCTGCCGAGAGTATAGAGCTGGTCCACAGTTCCACGACCAGGACGAAAACCACACTGTTCCTCCTGAATCCGAGGTTCGACTATCCGGCGTAGCCTCCTCTCCAGTACACCTGAATAGACCTTACCGGGAAGGCTGAGGAGTGTGATCCCACGATAGTTAGAGCACACCCTCCGGTTCCCCTTCTTAAAGAGAGGAACCACCACCCCGGTCTGCCAATCCAGAGGTACTGCCCCCGATGTCCACGCGATGTTGCAGAGTCTTGTCAACCAAGACAGCCCCACAGCATCCAGAGCCTTAAGGAACTCCGGGCGGATCTCATCTAGCCCTGGGGCCTTGCCACCGAGGAGCTTTTTAACTACCTCAGCAACCTCAGCCCCAGAAATAGGAGAGCCCACCACAGACTCCCCAGGCACTGCTTACTCATAAGAAGACGTGTTGGTGGGATTGAGGAGGTCTTCGAAGTATTCCCTCCACCGATCCACAGTCCGCAGTCGAGGTCAGCAGAACACCATCCTCGCCATACACGGTGTTGATAGTGCACTGCTTCCCCTTCCTGAGGCGGCGGATGGTGGTCCAGAATTGCTTCGAAGCCGTCCGGAAGTCATTTTCCAGGGCTTCCCCGAACTCCTCCCATGTCCGAGTTTTTGCCTCTGCGACCGCTGAAGCCGCACACCGCTTGGCCTGTCGGTACCTGTCCGCTGCCTCAGGAGTCCTATGAGCCAAAAGAACCCGATAGGACTCCTTCTTCAGCTTGACGGCATCCCTCACCGCCGGTGTCCACCAACGGGTTCTAGGATTACCGCCACGACAAGCACCAACTACCTTGCGGCCACAGCTCCAATCATCCGCCTCGACAATAGAGGCGCGGAACATGGTCCATTCGGACTCAATGTCCAGCACCTCCCTCGTGACATGTTCAAAGTTCTTCCGGAGGTGGGAATTGAAACTCTCTCTGACAGGAGACTCTGCCAGACGTTCCCAGCAAACCCTCACAATGCGTTTGGGCCTGCCAGGTCTGTCCGGCATCCTCCCCCACCATCGCAGCCAACTCACCAACAGGTGGTGATCGGTAGAAAGCTCCGCCCCTCTCTTCACCCGAGTGTCCAAAACATGAGGCCGCAAATCCGATGACACAACTACAAAGTCGATCATGGAACTGCGGCCTAGGGTGTCCTGGTGCCAAGTGCACATATGGACACCCTTATGTTTGAACATGGTGTTCGTTATGGACAATCTGTGACGGGCACAAAAGTCCAATAACAAAACACCGCTCGGGTTCAGATCCGGGCAGCCATTCTTCCCAATCACGCCTCTCCAGGTTTCACTGTCGTTGCCAACATGAGCATTGAAGTCCCCCAGTAGCATGAGGGAATCACCCGGGGGAGCACTCTCAAGTACTCCCTCGAGTGAATCCAAAAAGGGTGGGTACTTTGAGCTGCGGTTTGGCGCGTAAGCGCAAACCACAGTCAGGACCCGTTCCCCCACCCGAAGGCGGAGGGAAGCTACCCTCTCGTCCACCGGGTTGAACTCCAACGTACAGGCTCTGAGCCGGGGGGAACAAGAATTGCCACCCCAGCCCGTCGCCTTTCACTGCCGGCAACACCAGAGTGGAAGAGAGTCCAGCCCCTCTCGAGAGAACTGGTTCCAGAGCTCTTGCTGTGCGTCGAAGTGAGTCCGACTATATCTAACCGGAACTTCTCCACTTCGCGCACTAGCTCAGGCTCCTTCCCCCCCAGCGAGGTGATGTTCCACGTCCCAAGAGCTAGCTTCTGTAGCCGAGGATCGGACCGCCAAGTGCCCAGCCTTCGGCTGCCGCCCAGCTCACATCGCACCCGACCTCTATGACCCCTGCTATGGATGGTGAGCCCATTGGAGGGGGGACCCACGTTGCCTCTTCGGGCTGTGCCCGGCCGGGCCCCATGTCAGGCGCTCGCCATCGTGCCCCACCTCCGGGCCTGGCTCCAGAGGGGGTCCCGGTGACCCGCGTCCGGGCGAGGGAAATCTGGGTCCTTGTTTTTTATTATTCATGGAGGTCTTCGAGCTGCTCTTTGTCTGATCCCTCATAGGACCAGTTTGTCTTGGGAGACCCTACCAGGGACAACATAGCTCCTGGGATCATTGGGACACGCAAACTCCTCTACCACGTTAAGGTGGCAGCTCAGAGAGACAGTTATACCATCGTATTGAGTAAAAAAAAACAAAAACATTTCTTTACAAACCTTAAAAATATTTGTTTCTAGTAAAACTCGCAAAGATACATTTCTCCAGGCATTATTAGCCATTTAGCATGTTTGGTTTAGGAGTTATGTTTAAATAACTGTTATTTTGAATATGGCAGTTATACTGTCATTATGAGTAAAACCCAATTTTTGTATTTGTAAACCTTACAAAAAAATACCTGATTCTGGTCAAACTCACATAGATTCAATATTACAGGCATTTTTAGACGTATTGCAAGTTTGGTTTTGGAGTAATGTTTATTTAACTTTCATATTTAGTATGACAGTTATACTGTCATATTAAGTGAAAAAACTAACTTGTTTCTTTACAAACCTTATAAAAAAAACGTTTTCCAGGAAAACTCACAAAGATACATTTTTCCTGGCATTATTAGCCATTTTGTAATTGTGGTTTAGGAGTTACAGTATGTTTAAATAACTGTCAGATTGAATGTGACAGTATACTGTCATAGTGAGTAAAACCTAATTTTTGTATTTGTAAACCTTACCAAAAATACCCGATTCTGGTAAAAATCACATAGATACATTATTGCAGGCATTTTTAGACATAATGCATGTTTGGTTTTGGAGTTATGTTTATACAACTTTTATATTTAGTATGACAGTTATACTATCATATTGAGTAAAAAAAAAATAACTTGTGTCTTCACAAACCTTACAAAAAAATATTTTCCCAGTAAAACTCACAAAGATACATTTCTCCAGGCATAATTAGCCATTTATTACTGTCATAATGAGTATAAAACTACTTTTTGTGTTTGCAAGCCTTAAAATAGCATATGTTTCGAGTAAAACTCACAAGGATGCATTGTTTCAGGCTTTTTTAACCTATTTGCATGTGTGGTTAGGGAGTTAAGCTTAAATAACAGTCAAATTGAATGTAGCAGTCATTATGTCATTATGTCATTATGAGTAAACCCCTAATTTATGTAATTGTACACCTTACCAAATTAACTGATTCTTTTAAAACTCTCAGAGATACAATATTTTAGGCATTTTTAGACATAATGCATGTTTAGTTTTGGAGTTATGTTTATATAACTTTCATATTTGGTATGACAGTTATACTGTCATATTGCATTAAAAAAACTAACTTGCCTCTTTGCAAAACTTACAAAATATATTTTTTCTAGTAAAACTAACAAAGATACATGTCTTCAGGCATTATTAGACATGTTGCATGTTTGGTGTAGGAATTATGTTGAAAAACATTTTTATTGCTTATTTCGCATTATCTCAGGATTTGTAGAACATTACTGTCATAATGAGTAAAAAACTACTTTTTGTGTTTGCAAGCCTTAAAATAGCAAATGTTTCGAGTAAAACTCACAAGGATGCATTGTTTTAGGCTTTATTAACCTATTTGCATGTGTGATTAGGAAGTTATGTTTAAATAACAGTCAAATTGAATGTAGCAGTTATACTGTCATTATGAAAAAAAAACAATTTTTGTATTTGTAAACCTTACCAAATTACCTGATTCTGGTAAAACTCACATAGATACAATATTTTAGGCATTTTTAGACATAATGCATGTTCAATTTTGGAGTTATGTTTATATATATTTCATATTTGGTATGACAGTTATACTGTCATATTGAATTAAAAAAACTAACTTGCCTCTTTGCAAAACTTACAAAATATAATTTTTCTAGTAAAACTAACAAAGATACATATCTTCACGCATTATCAGACATGTTGCATGTTTGGTGTAGGAATTATGTTGAAAAACATTTTTATTGATTATTTCGCATTATCTCAGGATTTTAAGAACATTACTGTCATAATGAGTAAAAAACTACTTTTTTGTGTTTGCAAGCCTTAAAATAGCATATGTTTCGAGTAAAACTCACAAGGGTGCATTGTTTTAGGCTTTATTAACCTATTTGCATGTGTAATTAGGAAGTTATGTTTAAATAACAGTCAAATTGAATGTAGCAGTTATACTGTCATTATGAAAAAAAAAAAAAATTGTTTTTGTAAACCTTACAAAATTACCTGATTCTGGTGAAACTCACATATATACAATATTACAGGCAATTTTAGACATAATGCATGTTTAGGTTTGGAGTTATGTTTATATAACTTTCATATTTGGTATGACAGTTATACTGTCATATTGCATTAAAAAAACTAACTTGCCTCTTTGCAAAACTTACAAAAGATATTTTTTCTAGTAAAACTAACAAAGATACATGTCTTCAGGCATTATTAGACATGTTGCATGTTTGGTGTAGGAATTATGTTGAAAAACATTTTTATTGCTTATTTCTCATTATCTCAGGATTTTAAGAACTTTACTGTCATAATGAGTAAAAAACTACTTTTTGTGTTTGCAAGCCTTAAATTAGCAAATGTTTCGAGTAAAACTCACAAGGATGCATTGTTTTAGGCTTTATTAACCTATTTGCATGTGTGATTAGGAAGTTATGTTTAAATAACAGTCAAATTGAATGTAGCAGTTATACTGTCATTATGAAAAAAAAACAATTTTTGTATTTGTAAACCTTACCAAATTACCTGATTCTGGTAAAACTCACATAGATACAATATTTTAGGAATTTTTAGACATAATGCATGTTCAATTTTGGAGTTATATTTATATAACTTTCATATTTGGTATGACATTTATACTGTTATATTGAATTTAAAAAACTTATTTGACTCTTTGCATAACTTACAAAATATAATTTTTCTAGTAAAACTAACAGATACATGTCTTCAGGCATTATTGGACATGTTGCATGTTTGGTGTAGGAATTATGTTGAAAAACATTTTTATTGCTTATTTTGCATTATCTCAGGATTTTAAGAACATTACTGTCAAAATGAGTAAAAAACTACTTTTTGTGTTTGCAAGCCTAAAATAGCATATGTTTCGAGTAAAACTCACAAGGATGCATTGTTTTAGGCTTTATTAACCTATTTTGCATGTGTTGTTAGGGAGTTATGTTTAAATAACAGTCAAATTGAATGTAGCAGTTAAAAGTCATTATGAGTAAACCCCTAATTTATGTAATTGTACACCTTACCAAAACAACTGATTCTTGTAAAACTCACATAGATACAATATTTTAGGCATTTTTAGACATAATGCATGTTCAGTTTTGGAGTTATGTTTATATAACTTTCATATTTGGTATGACAGTTATACTGTCATATTGGATTAAAAAAACTAACTTGAGTCTTTGTAAAACTTACAAAAGATAATTTTTTTAGTATAACTAACAAAGATACATGTATCCATGCATTATTAGACATGTTGCATGTTTGGTGTAGGAATTATGATGAAAAACATTTTTATTGCTTATTTCGCATTATCTCAGGATTTGAAGAACATTACTGTCATAATGAGTAAAAAACTACTTTTTGTGTTTGCAAGCCTAAAAATAGCAACTGTTTCGAGTAAAACTCACAAGGATGCATTGTTTTAGGCTTTATTAACCTATTTGCATGTGTGATTAGGAAGTTATGTTTAAATAACAGTCAAAGTGAATGTAGCAGTTATACTGTCATTATGAAAAAAAAACAATTTTTGTATTTGTAAACCTTACCAAATTACCTGATTCTGGTAAAACTCACATAGATACAATATTTTAGGCATTTTTAGACATAATGCATGTTCAATTTTGGAGTTATGTTTATATATATTTCATATTTGGTATGACAGTTATACTGTCATATTGAATTAAAAAAACTAACTTGCCTCTTTGCAAAACTCACAAAATATAATTTTTCTAGTAAAACTAACAAAGATACATATCTTCACGCATTATCAGACATGTTGCATGTTTGGTGTAGGAATTATGCTGAAAAACATTTTTATTGCTTATTTCGCATTACCTCAGGTTTTAAAGAACATTACTGTCAAAATGAGTAAAAAACTACTTTTTGTGTTTGCAAGCCTTAAAATAGCATATGTTTCGAGTAAAACTCACAAGGATGCATTGTTTTAGGCTTTATTAACCTATTTGCATGTGTGATTAGGAAGTTATGTTTAAATAACAGTCAAATTGAATGTAGCAGTTATACTGTCATTATGAAAAAAAACTATTTTTGTATTTGTAAACCTTACCAAATTACCTGATTCTGGTGAAACTCACATAGATACAATATTACAGGCAATTTTAGACATAATGCATGTTCAGTTTTGGAGTTATGTTTATAAATAAATAATGATAAATGGGTTGTACTTGTATAGCGCTTTTCTGCCTTCAAGGTACTCAAAGCGCTTTGACACTACTTCCATATTTACCTATTCACACACACATTCACACACTGATGGAGGGAGCTGCCATGCAAGGCGCTAACCAGCACCCATCAGGAGCAAGGGTGAAGTGTCTTGCTCAGAACACAACGGACATGACGAGGTTGGTACTAGGTGGGGATTGAACGAGGGACCCTCGGGTCGCGCACGGCCATTCTTCCACTGCGCCACGCCGTCCCAATTATATAACTTTCATATTTGGTATGACAGTTAGACTGTCATATTGAATTAAAAAAACTAACTTGCAAACTTACAAAAGATAATTTTTCTAGTAAAACTAACAAAGATACACGTCTTCAGAAATTATTAGACATGTTGCATGTTTGGTGTAGGAATTATGTTGAAAAACATTTTTATTGCTTATTTTGCATTATCTCAGGATTTTAAGAACATTACTGTCAAAATGAGTAAAAAACTACTTTTTGTGTTTGCAAGCCTTAAAATAGCATATGTTTCGAGTAAAACTCACAAGGATGCATTGTTTTAGGCTTTATTAACCTATTTTGCATGTGTGGTTAGGGAGTTATGTTTAAATGACAGTCAAATTGAATGTAGCAGTTAACTGTCATTATGAGTAAACCCCTAATTTATGTAATTGTACACCTTACCAAAATAACTGATTCTTGTAAAACTCACATAGATACAATATTTTAGGCATTTTTAGACATAATGCATGTTCAGTTTTGGAGTTATGTTTACATAACTTTCATATTTGGTATGACAAATATACTGTCATATTGAATTAAAAAAACTTACTTGCCTCTTTGCAAAATTTACAAAAGATAATTTTTCTAGTAAAACTAACAAAGATGCATGTCTTCAGGCATTATTAGACATGTTGCATGTTTGGTGTAGGAATTATGTTGAAAAAACATTTGTATTGCTTATTTTGCATTATCTCAGGATTTTAAGAACATTACTGTCAAAATGAGTAAAAAACTACTTTTTGTGTTTGCAAGCCTAAAATAGCATGTTTCGAGTAAAACTCACAAGGATGCATTGTTTTAGGCTTTATTAACCTATTTTGCATGTGTGGTTAGGGAGTTATGTTTAAATAACAGTCAAATTGAATGTAGCAGTTAACTGTCATTATGAGTAAACCCCTAGGTTATGTAATTGTACACCTTACCAAAATAACTGATTCTTGTAAAACTCACATAGATACAATATTTTAGGCATTTTTAGACATAATGCATGTTCAGTTTTGGAGTTATGTTTATATAACTTTCATATTTGGTATGACAGTTATACTGTCATATTGGATTAAAAAAACTAACTTGAGTCTTTGTAAAACTTACAAAAGATAATTTTTCTAGTATAACTAACAAAGATACATGTATCCATGCATTATTAGACATGTTGCATGTTTGGTGTAGGAATTATGATGAAAAACATTTTTATTGCTTATTTCGCATTATCTCAGGATTTGTAGAACATTACTGTCATAATGAGTAAAAAACTACTTTTTGTGTTTGCAAGCCTTAAAATAGCAAATGTTTCGAGTAAAACTCACAAGGATGCATTGTTTTAGGCTTTATTAACCTATTTGCATGTGTGGTTAGGAAGTTATGTTTAAATAACTGTAAAATTGAATATAGCAGTTATACTGTCATTATGAGAAAAACCCAATTTTTGTATTTGTAAAATTCACATAGATACAATATTTTAGGCATTTTTAGACATAATGCATGTTCAGTTTTGGAGTTATGTTTAAATAACTTTTACATTTACTTTGACAGTTATACTGTTATATTGAATTAAAAAAACTAACTTGCGTCGTTGCAAAACTTACAAAAGATACATTTTCTAGTAAAATTAACAAAGATACATGTCTTCAGGCATTATTAGACATGTTGCATGTTTGGTGTAGGAATTATGTTGAAAAACATTTTTATTGCTTTTTTCGCATTATCTCAGGATTTTAAGAACATTACTGGCATATTGAGTAAAAAACTACTATGACATTATACTGTCACATTCAATCTGACTGTTATTTAAACATAACTCCTAAACCATGCAAGCAAAATGTCAAATACTGCCTGGAGAAATGTATCTTTGTAAGTTTTACAGGAAAAAAATAGTTTGTAAGGTTTGTAAAGACACAAGTTAGCTTTTTTTTACTCAATATGACAGTATAACTGTCATACTAAATATGAAAGTTGAATAGATATAACACCAAAACCAAACTTGCAATCTGTCTAAAAATGCCTGTAATATTGAATATATGTGAGTTTTACCAGAATCGGTTATTTTGGTAAGGTTTACAAATACAAAAATTGGGTTTTACTCATAATGACAGTATAACTGCCATATTCAAAATAACAGTTATTTAAACATAACTCCTAAACCAAATATGCTAAATGGCTAATAATGTCTGGAGAAATGAATCTTTGTGACTTTTACTAGAAAAAAAATATTTTGTAAGGTTTGTAAAGACAAAAGTTAGTTGTTTTTTTTACTCAATATGATGGTATTTCTGTCATTCTAAATATGAAAGTTAGATAAACATAATTCCAAAACCAAACTCCTAAACCAAACTTGCAGTCTGTCTTAAACTGCCTGTTGTATTGAATCTATGTGAGTTTTGCCAGAATCAGGTTTTTTGGTAAGGTTTATAAATACAAAACTTGGGTTTTACTCATAATGACAGTATAACTGCAACATTTGATATGACAGGTATGACATGACTCCTAAACCAAACATGATAAATGACTAATAATGCCTGGAGAAATGTATCTTTGTGAGTTTTACTGGAAAAAAATAATGTGTAAGGTTTATAAAGACACAAATTATTATTTTTTTTTTAATATGATGAACTGTCTGTCATACTAAATATGAAAGTTATATAAACATAACTCCAAAACCAAAATGCATTTTGTCTAAAAATGCCTGTAATATTGTATCTTTTTTAGTTTTACCAGAATCAGGTATTTTGGTAAAGTTGACAAATACAACTTTGTCAACAGTATACTGTCATAATGACAGTATACTGCCACATTCAATATGACATTTATTTAAACATAACTCCAAAACCAAACATGCATTATGTCTAAAAATTCCTATAATTTTTCATCTACGTGAGTTTTACTAGAATTATTTGTTTTTGTAAGGTTTACAAATACAAAATATTAGTTTTACTCATAATGAGAGTATACTGTCACAATCAATCTGACAAAATGGCTAATAATGCCTGGAGGAATGAATCTTTGTGAATTTTACTGGAACAAATATTTTGTAAGGTTTGAAAAGACACACGCTAGTTTTTTTTAACTTAATTTTACAGTATAGCTGTCATACTATATATGAAAGTTTTATAAACATAACTCCAAAACCAAACATGCAATCCGTCTAAAAATGTCTATAATATTTATTATATGTAAGTTTTATCAGAATCAGGTATTTTGGTAAGGTTTGCAAATCACTCATAGTGACAGTATAACTGCCACACTCAATATGACAGTTATTTAAACATAACTACTAAAACACAAATGCAAAATGAGTAAAAATGCCTAGAGAAATGTATATTGGTGAATTTTACAGGAAAACAATATTTTGTAAGGTTTGTAAAGACACAAATTAGTTTTTTTTACTTAATATGATGAATATGATTTTACTTAATTTACTGTCATACTAAATATGAAAGTTATATAAACATAACTCCAAAACCATACATACTTTATGTCTAATAATTCCTGTAATATTGTATCGATGTGGGTTTTACAAGAATCAGGTATTTTGGTGCATGTTGGGTTTTGGAGTTATGTTTATACTACTTTTACATTTAGTATGACAGTTATACTGTCCAACCATCCATCCATTTTCTACCGTTTATTCCCTTCGGGGTGGCGGGGGGCGCTGGAGCCTATCTCAGCTACAATCCGGCGGAAGGCGGGGTACACCCTGGAAAAGTCGCCACCTCATCATATTAATATAACTCCAAAACCAAACATGCATTATGTCTAAAAATGCCTGTAATATTGTATCCATGTGAGTTTTACTAGAATAAGTTGTTTTTTTAATTTTTGCAAATACAAAATACTGGTTTTACTCACTATGACAGTATACTGTCACATTCAATCTGACAGTTTAAAACTCACAAATAAACTTTTCTCCATGCGTTATTAGTCATTTTGTATGTGTGGTTTAGGAGTTATGTTTAAATAACTGTCAGATTGAATGTGACAGTATACTGTCATAGTGAGTAAAACCAATATTTTGTATTTGAAAACCTTACAAAAACAACTGATTCTAGTAAAACTCACATGGATACAATATTACAGGCATTTTTAGACATAATGCATGTTTGGTTTTGGAGTTATAATTATATAACTTTTACATTAAGTATGAGAGTTATACTGTCATATTGAGTAAAAAAGAAAAAAACTTGTGTCATTAAAAACCTTACAAAATATATATTTTTTCCCAGTAAAACTCACAAAGATAGATTTTTCCAGGCATTATTAGCCATTTTGCATGTGAGGTTTAGGAGTTATATTTAAATAACTGTCATATTGCGTGTGGCAGTTATACTGTCATTATGATTAAATCCTAATTGTTGTATTTGTAAACCTTACCAAAATACCTGATTGTAGTAAAACTCATATAGATACAATATTACAGGCATTTTTAGACGGATTGCATGTTTGGTTTTAGAGTTATGTTTATATAACTTTCATATTTAGTATGACAGTTATACTGTCATATTGAGTAAAAGAAACTAATTTGTGTCCATACAAACCTTACAAAATATTGTTTTCCAGTAACAGGTATTTTGGTAAGGTTTACAAATAAAAAAATTTGGTTTTACTCATAATGACAGTATAACTACCATGTTCAAAATGACAAATATTTAAACATAACTCCTAAACCAAACATGCTATATGGCTAATAATGCCTGGAGAAAGGTGTCTTTGTGAGTTTTACTGGAAAAACATTATTTTGTATGGTTTGTAAAGACACAAGTTAGTTTTGTTTTACTCAATATGACAGTATAACTGTCATACTTAATGTAAAAGTTGTATAAACATAACTACAAAACCAAACATGCATTATATCTAAAATTGCCTGTAATGATGTATCCATGTGAGTTTTACTAGAATCAGTTGTTTTTGTAAGTTTTGGGAATACAAAATATTGGTTTTACTCACTATGACAGTATACTGTCACATTCAATCTGACAGTTATTTAAACATAACTCCTAAACCACACATTCAAAGTGACTAATAATGCCTGGAGAAATGTATTTTTGTGAGTTTTACTGGAAAAAAAATATTTTGTAAGGTTTGTTTGGACACAAGTTAGTTTTTTTTACTCAATATGATGGTATAACTGTCTTACTAAATTTAAAAGTTATATAAACATAACTTCAAAACCAAACATGCAATCCATCTAAAAATGCCTATAATATTGAATCTATGTGAGTTTTACCACAAACAGGTATTTTGGTAAGGTTCACAAATACAACAATTAGGTTTTACTCATAATGACAGTATAACTGCCACACGCAATATGACAGTTATTTAAATATAACTCCTAAACCTCACATGCAAAATGGCTAATAATGCCTGGAAAAATTTATCTTTGTGAGTTTTACTGGGAAAAAAAAATATTTTGTAAGGTTTTTAAAGACACAAGTTATTTATTTTTTTTACTCAATATGACAGTATAACTGTCATACTAAATGTAAAAGTTATATAATTATAACTAAAAAAAACAACATGCATTATGTCTAAAAATGCCTGTAATATTGTATCCATGTGAGTTTTAGTAGAATCAGTTGTTTTTGTAAGGTTTTCAAATACAAAATATTGGTTTTACTCACTATGACAGTATACTGTTACATTCAATCTGACAGTTATTTAAACATAACTCCTAAACCACACATGCAAAATGGGTAATAATGCCTGGAGAAATTTATTTTTGTGAGTTTTACTGGAAAAAATATATTTTGTAAGGTTTGTTCGGACACAAGTTTGTTTTTTTTATTCAATATGATGGTATAACTGTCTTACTAAATTTGAAAGTTATATAAACATAACTTCAAAACCAAACATGCAATCCGTCTAAAAATGCATGTAATATTGAATCTATGTGAGTTTTACCACAAACAGGGATTTTGGTAAGGTTTACAAATACAAAAATTTGGTTTTACTCATAATGACAGTATAACTGCAACGTTCAAAATGACAGTTATTTAAACATAACTCCTAAACCACACATACAAAATGACTAATAATGCCTTTGTGAGTTTTACTGAAAAAAAATATATATATATTTTGTAAGGTTTGTAAAGACACAAGTTAGTTTTTTTTTTTTACTTAATATGACAGTAAAACTGTCATACTAAATATGAAAGTTATATAAACATAACTCCAAAACCAAACATGCATTATGTTCAAAAAATGCCTGTAATATTGTATCTATGTGAGTTTTACTACAATCAGGTATTTTGGTAAGGTTTACAAATACAAAAATAAGGTTTTACTCACTATGACAGTATACTGCTGTCATTTTGAGTAAAAAAAAATTGTGTTGTAAAAAATATTTTTTTTCCAGAAAAATTCACAGAGATACATTTCTCCAGGCATTATTAGTCATTTTGAATATGTGGTTTAGGAGTTATGTTTAAATAACTGTCAGATCGAATGTGACAGTATACTGTCATAGTGAGTAAAACCAATATTTTGTATTTGCAAAACTTACAAAAACAACTGATTCTAGTATAACTCACATGGATACATAATTTCAGGCATTCTTAGACATAATGCATGTTTGGTTTTGGAGTTATGTTTATATAACTTTTCCATTTAGTATGCAGTTATTTAAACATAACTCCTGAACCAAACATGCTAAATGGCTAATAATGCCTGGAGAAATGTATCTTTGTGAATTTTACTAGAAAAAATATTTTGTAAGGTTTGTAAAGACAAGTTGTTGTTTTTTACTCAATATGATGGTATAACTGTCAAACTAATTATAAAAGTAATATAAACATAATTCCAAAACCAAACTCCTAAACCAAACTTGCAATCCGTCTTAAACTGCCTGTAATATTGAATCTATATGTGTTTTACCAGAATCAGGTATTTTGGTAAGGTTTACAAATACAAAACTTGGGTTTTACTCATAATGACAGTATAACTGCATTATTTGATATGACAGTTATTTAAACATAACTCCTAAACCAAACATGATAAATGGCTAATAATGCCTGGAAAAATGTATATAAACATAACTCCAAAACCAAACATGCATTATGTGTAAAAATGCCTGTAATATTGTATCTATGTGAGTTTTACCAGAATAAGGTATTTTGGTAAGGTTTATAAATACAAAATTTAGGTTTTACTCATAATGACAGTATAACTGCCATATTCAAAATAACAGTTATTTAAACATAACTCCTGAACCAAACATGCTAAATGGCTATTAATGCCTGGAGAAATGTATACAAACATAACTCCAAAACCAAACATGCATTATGTCTAAAAATGCCTTTAGTATTGTATCTATGTGAGTTTTACCAGAATCAGGTATTTTGTTAAGGTTGAAAAATACAAAAATTAGGTTTTACTCATAATGACAGTATAACTGCCACATTGACTGCCACCAAACATGCATGATGTCTAAAAATGCCTATAATTTTGTATCCATGTGAGTTTTACTAGAATCAGTTGTTTTTGTAAGGTTTACAAATACAAAATATTAATTTTACTCATAATGACAGTATACTGTCACAATCAATCTGACAATTTGGCTAATAATGCCTTGAGGAATGTATCTTTGTGAGTTTTACTGGAAATAATATTTTGTAAGGTTTGTAAAGACACGAGTTATTTTTTTTTTTTTTTACACAATTTTACAGTATAGCTGTCATACTATATATGAAAGTTATATAAACACAACTCCAAAACCAAATATACAAAATGTGAGTTTTATCATAATCAGGTATTTTGGTAAGGTTTACAAAAACAAAAATTAGGTTTTACTCATAGTGACAGTATAACTGCCACACTCAATAAGACAGTTAATTAAACATAACTCCTAAAACACAAATGCAAAATGACTAATAATGCCTAGAGAAAGGTATATTTGCGAATTTTACTGGAAGACAATATTTGTAAGGTTTGTAAAGATACAAATTATTTTTTGTTTTTTACTCAATATGATGGTATAACTTTCATACTAAATATGAAAGTTATATAAACATAACTCCAAAACCAAACATGCTTTATGTCTAAAAATTCCTGTAATATTGTATCGATGTGGGTTTTACCAGAATCAGGTATTTTGGTAAGGTTTACAAATACAAAAAATAGGTTTTTATTTATAATGACACACAATACAATAACTCCCCCACTCAAAATGACAGTTATTTAAACATAACTCCTAAACCAAACATGATAAATGGCTAATTATGCCTGGAGAAATGTATCTTTGTGAGTTTTGGGAGAAAAAAAAACCCTGTAAGATTAATAAAGACACAAGTTTTTTTTTTTTTTTACTCAATATGATGGTATAACTGTCGTACTAAATATGAAAGTTGTATAAACATAACTCCAAAACCAAACATGAATTATGTCTAAAAATGCCTGCAATATTGTATCTATGTGATTTTTACCAGAATCAGGTATTTTTGGTAAGGTTTACAAATACAAAAATTAGGTTTTACTCATAATGACAGTATATTGTCACATTCAATCTGACAGTTATTTAAACACAACTCCTAAACCACAAATACAAAATGGCTAATAATGCCTGGAGAAATGTATCTTTGTGAGTTTTCCTGGAAAAACATTTTTTTTATAAGGTTTGTAAAGACACAAGTTATTTTTTTGTACTTAATATGACAGTATAACTGTCATACTAAATATGAAAGTTAAATAAACATAACTCCAAAACCAAACTTGCAATACGTCTAAAAATGCCTGTAATATTGAATCTATGTGAATTTTACCAGAATCAGGTATTTAGGTAAGGTTTACAAATACAAAAATTGGGTTTTACTCATAATTGCAGTATACTGTCAAATTCAATCTGACAGTTATTTAAACATACTGTAACTCCTAAACCACAATTACAAAATGGCTAATAATGCCTGGAACAATGTATCTTTGTGAGTTTTCCTGGAAACTTTTTTTTTTATAAGGTTTGTAAAGAAACAAATTAGTTTTTTTTACTTAATATGACAGTATAACTGTCATACTATATATGAAAGTTAAATAAACATAACTCCAAAACCAAACTTGCAATCCGTCTTAAACTGCCTGTAATATTGAATCTATATGAGTTTTACCAGAATCAGGTATTTTGGTTAGGTTTACAAATACAAAACTTGGGTTTTACTCATAATGACAGTATAACTGCATTATTTGATATGACAGTTATTTAAACATAACTCCTAAACCAAACATGATAAATGGCTAATAATGCCTGGAAAAATGTATATGAACATAACTCCAAAACCAAACATGCATTATGTCTAAAAATGCCTGTAATATTGTATCTATGTGAGTTTTACCAGAATCAGGTATTTTGGTAAGGTTTATAAATACAAAATTTAGGTTTTACTCATAATGACAGTATAACTGCCATATTCAAAATAACAGTTATTTAAACATAACTCCTAAACCAAACATGCTAAATAGCTATAAATGCCTGGAGAAATGTATCTTTGTGAGTTTTACTAGAAAAATTTTTTGTTTTTTTTACTCAATATGATGGTATAACTGTCAAACTAAATATAAAAGTAATATAAACATAATTCCTAAACCAAACTTGCAATCCGTCTTAAACTGCCTGTAATATTGAATATATATGAGTTTTACCAGAATCAGGTATTTTGGTAAGGTTTACATTTGTAAACTTGGGTTTTACTCATAATGACAGTATAACTGCATTATTTGATATGACAGTTATTTAAACATAACTCCTAAACCAAATATGATAAATGGCTATTAATGCCTGGAGAAATGTATACAAACATAACTCCAAAACCGAACATGCATTATGTCTAAAAATGCCTTTAGTATTGTATCTATGTGAGTTTTACCATAATCAGGTATTTTGGTAAGGTTTACATATACACAAACTTGGTTTTACTCATAATGACAGTATAACTGCCACATTTAATATGACAGTTATGTAAACATAACTCCTATACCACACATGCAAAATGGTTAATAATGCCTGGAGAAATGTATCTTTGTGATTTTTACTAGAAAAAAATATTTTGTGAGGTTTGTAAAGACGAAAGTTAGTTTTTTTTTACTCAATATGATGGTATAACTGTCATACTAAATATGAAAGTTATATCAACATAATTCCAAAACCAAACTCCTAAACCAAACTTGCAATCTGTCTTAAACTGCCTGTAATATTGAATCTATGTGAGTTTTACCAGAATCAGGTATTTTGGTAAGGTTTACAAATACATAACTTGGGTTTTACTCATAATGACAGTATAACTGCAACATTTGATATGACAGTTATTTAAACATCACTCCTAATCCAAACATGATAAATGGCTAATAATGCCTGGAGAAATGTATCATGGTGAGTTTTACTGGAAACAAATAATTTGTAAGGTTTATAAAGACACAAGTTAGGTTTTTTTATTTAATATGATGGTATAACTGTCATACTAAATATGAAAGTTATATAAATATAACTCCAAAACCAAACATGCATTATGTCTAAAAATGCCTGTAATATTGTATCTATGTGAGTTTTACCAGAATCAGGTATTTTGGTTAAGGTTGACAAATACAAAAATTAGGTTTTACTCATAATGACAGTATAACTAACACATTGACTGCCACCAAACATGCATTATGTCTAAAAATGCTTATAATTTTGTATCCATGTTAGTTTTACTAGAATCAGTTGTTTTTGTAAGGTTTACAAATACAAAATATTAGTTTTACTCATAATGACAGTATACTGTCACAATTAATCCGACAAAATGGCTAATAATGCCTAGAGGAATGTATCTTTGTGAGTTTTACTGGAAAAAATATTTTGTAAGGTTTGTAAAGACACAAGTTAGTTGTTTTTTTTACACAATTTAACAGTATAGCTGTCATACTATATATGAAAGTTATATAAACATAATTCCAAAACCAAATATGCAATCCGTCTAAAAATGCCTGTAATATTGAATATATGTGAGTTTTATCAGAATCAGGTATTTTGGTAAGGTTTACGAATACAAAAATTAGGTTTTACTCATAGTGACAATATAACTGCCACACTCAGTATGACAGTTAATTAAACATAACTCCTAAAACACAAATGCAAAATGACTACTAATGCCTAGGGAAATGTATATTTGTGAATTTTACTGGAAAACAATGTTTTGTAAGGTTTGTAAATATACAAATTAGTTTTTTTTACTCAATATATGATGGTATAACTGTCATACTAAATATGAAAGTTATATAAACATAACTCCAAAACCAAACATGCTTTATGTCTAAAAATTCCTGTAATATTGTATCAATGTGGGTTTTACCAGAACCAGGTATTTTGGTAAGGTTTACAAATACAAAACATAGGTTTTACTCATAATGACAGTATAACTGCCACACTCAATATGACAGTTATTTAAACATAACTCCTAAACCAAACATGATAAATGACTAATTATGCCTGGAGAAATGTATCTTTGTGAGTTTTACTGGGGGAAAAAAAATTGTAAGGTTTATAAAGACACAAGTTATTTTTTTTTTAACTCAATATGATGGTATAACTGTCATACTAAATATGAAAGTTGTATAAAAATAACTCCAAAACCAAACATGCATTATGTCTAAAAATGCCTGCAATATTGTATCTATGTGATTTTTACCAGAATCAGGTATTTTTGGTAAGGTTTACAAATACAAAAATTAGGTTTTACTCACTATGACAGTATACTGTCACATTCAATCTGACAGTTATTTAAACATATTGTAACTCCTAAACCACAAATACAAAATGGCTAATAATGCCTGGAGAAATGTATCTTTGTGAGTTTTCCTGGAAAAAAACAAAACAATTTATAATGTTTGTAAAGACACAAGTTAGTTTTTTTACTTAATATGACAGTAGAACTGTCATACTAAATATGAAAGTTAAATAAACATAACTCCAAAACCAAACTTGCAATACGTCTTAAAATGCCTGGAATATTGAATCTATGTGAGTTTTACCAGAATCAGGTATTTTGGTAAGGTTTACAAATACAAAAATTGGGTTTTACTCATAATGACAGTATAACTGCCATATTCAAAATAACAGTTATTTAAACATAACTCCTAAACCAAACATGCTAAATAGCTAATAATGCCTGTAGAAATGTATCTTTGTGAGTTTTACTAGAAAAAAATATTTTGTAAGGTTTGTAAAGACAAAAGTTTTTTTTTTTTTTTTTTTACTCAATATGATGGTATAACTCTCAAACTAAATATAAAAGTAATATAAACATCATTCCAAAACCAAACTCCTAAACCAAACTTGCAATCCGTCTTAAACTGCCTGTAATATTGAATCTATATGAGTTTTACCAGAATCAGGTATTTTGGTAAGGTTTACAAATACAAAACTTGGGTTTTACTCATAATGACAGTATAACTGCATTATTTGATATGACAGTTATTTAAACATAACTCCTAAACCAAACATGATAAATAGCTAATAATGCCTGGAAAAATGTATATAAACATAACTCCAAAACCAAACATGCATTATGTCTAAAAATGCCTGTAATATTGTATCTATGTGAGTTTTACCAGAATCAGGAATTTTGGTAAGGTTTATAAATACAAAAATTTACTCATAATGACAGTACATTGCCACCCTCAATATGACAGTTATGTTAACATAACTCCTAAACCACACATGCAAAATGGCTAATAATGCCTGGAGAAATGTATCTTTGTGAATTTTACAGGAAAAAAAATATTTTGTAAGGTTTGATAAGACACAAAATAGTTTTTTTTATTTAATATGTTTGTATAACTGTCATAATAAATGTAAAAGTTATATAAACATAACTCCAATACCAAACATGCAATCCGTCTAAAAATGCCTGTAATATTGAATCTATGTGAGTTTTACGAGAATCAGGTATTTTATTAAGGTTTACAAATACAAAAATTAGGTTTTACTCACTATGACAGTATACTGTCACATTCAATCTGACTGTTATTTAAACACAAATTCTAAACCACAGATGCAAAATGGCTAATAATAACTGGAGAAATGTATTTTTGTGAGTTTTACTGGAAAAAAAATATTTTGTAAGGTTTGTATAGACACAAGTTAGTTGTTTTTTTTACTCAATATGATGGAAATATGCTTTATGTCTAAAAAATCCTGTAATATTTTATCCATGTGAGTTTTCAGTTATTTTGGTAATTTTACAAATACAAAAAATAGGTTTTACTCATAATGACAGTATATCTACCACACTCAATATGACAGTTATTTAAACCTAGCTCCACAGCAGATGATTTTATGAATTTCTTTAATAAGAAAATTGAACTCATTAGAAAGGAGATTAAAGACAATGCATCGCAGCTATAACTGGGTTCTATTAACACAGATACGACTGTATCTACGAAGGATACCGCCCTCCAAAATAGTTTCTCTCTCTTTGATGAAATAACACTAGAGGAATTGTTAAGATGTGTCAATGGGACAAAACAAACATGTCTACTTGACCCATTTCCTGGGAAACTTATTAAGGAGCTATTTGTATTATAAGGTCCATCAGTGCTAAATATTATAAACTTATCACTTTCCTCTGGCACTGTTCCACTAGCATTCAAAAAAGCGATTATTCATCCTTTGCTCAAAAGACCTAACCTCGATCCTGACCTCATGGTAAACTACCGGCCGGTGTCCCACCTTCCGTTTATCTCGAAAATCCTCGAAAAAATTGTCGCACAGCAGCTAAATGAACACTTAATGTCTAACAATCTCTGTGAACCTTTTCAATCCGGTTTCAGGGCAAATCACTCTACGGAGACAGCCCTCGCAAAAATGACTAATGATCTACTGCTAACGATGGATTCTGATGCGTCATCTATGTTGCTGCTTCTTGATCTTATCGCTGCTTTCGATACCGTCGATCATAACATTTTATTAGAGCGTATCAAAACACGTATTGGTATGTCAGACTTAGCCTTGTCGTGGTTTAACTCTTATCTTACTGACAGGATGCAGTGCGTCTCCCATAACAATGTGACCTCGGACTATGTTAAGGTAACGTGCGGAGTCCCCCAAGGTTCGGTTCTTGGCCCTGCACTCTTTAGTATTTACATGTTGCCGCTAGGCGACATCATACGCAAATACGGTGTTAGCTTTCATTGCTATGCTGATGACACCCAACTCTACATGCCCCTAAAGCTGACCAACACGCCGGATTGTAGTCAGCTGGAGGCGTGTCTTAATTAAATTAAACAATGGATGTCCGCTAACTTCTTGCAACTCAACACTAAGAAAACGGAAATGCTGATTATCGGTCCTGCTAAACACCGACATTTATTTGATAATACCACCTTAACATTTGACAACCAAACAATTACACAAAGCGACTCAGTAAAGAATCTGGGTATTATCTTCGACCCAACTCTCTCCTTTGAGTCACACATTAAGAGTGTTACTAAAACGGCCTTCTTTCATCTCTGTAATATCGCTAAAATTCGTTCCATTTTGTCCACTAGCGACGCTGAGATCATTATTCATGCGTTCGTTACGTCTCGTCTCGATTACTGTAACGTATTATTTTCGGGTCTCCCTATGTCTAGCATTAAAAGATTACAGTTGGTACAAAATGCGGCTGCTAGACTTTTGACAAGAACAAGAAAGTTTGATCATATTACGCCTATACTGGCTCACCTGCACTGGCTTCCTGTGCACTTAAGATGCGACTTTAAGGTTTTACTACTTACGTATAAAATACTACACGGTCTAGCTCCAGCCTATCTTGCGGATTGTATTGTACCATATGTCCCGGCAAGAAATCTGCGTTCAAAGAACTCCGGCTTATTAGTGATTCCCAGAGCCCAAAAAAAGTCTGCGGGCTGTAGAGCGTTTTCTATTCGGGCTCCAGCACTATGGAATGCCCTCCCGGTAACAGTTAGAGATGCTACCTCAGTAGAAACATTTAAGTCCCATCTCAAAACTCATTTGTATACTCTAGCCTTTGAATAGCCCCCCTTTTTTTAGACCAGTTGATCTGCCGTTTCTTTTCTTTTCTCCTCTGCTCCCCCCTATCCCTTGTGGAAGGGGAGACACACAGATCCGGTGGCCATGGATGGGGTGCTGGCTGTCCGGGGTCGGGACCCGGGGTGGACCGCTCGCCTGTATATCGGTTGGGAACATCTCTGCGCTGCTGACCCGTCTCCGCTCGGGATGGTTTCCTGCTGACCCCACTGTGGACTGGACTCTTACTGTTATGCTGGATCCACTATGGACTGGACTCTCACAATATTATGTTAGACCCACTCGACATCCATTGCATTCGGTCTCCCTAGAGGGGGGGGTTACCCACATATGCGGTCCTCTCCAAGGTTTCTCATAGTCATTCACATCGACGTCCCACTGGGGTGAGTTTTTCCTTGCCCTTATGTGGGCTATACCGAGGATGTCGTTGTGGCTTGTGCAGCCCTTTGAGACACTTGTGATTTAGGGCTATATAAATAAACATTGATTGATTGATTGATAACTCTAAACCAAACATGGTTAATAGGCTATAATGCCTGGAGAAATGTATCTTTGTGAGTTTTACTGGAAAAAAAAATTTTTATGGTTTATAAAGACACAAGTTGGTTTTTTTTACTCAATATGACAGTATAACTGGAATACTAAATGTAAAAAATATATAAACATAACTCCAAAACCAAACATGCATTATGTTTAAAAATGCCTGTAATTTTGTATCCATGCGAGTTTTACTAAAATCAATTGTTGTAGTAAGGTTTGCAACTACAAAATATTGGTTTTACTCACCATGATAGTATACTGTCACATTCAATTTGACAGTTATTTAAACATAACTACCAAACCACACATGTGAAATGGCTATAATGCCTGGAGAAATGTATCTTTGTGAGATTACTGTCATTATGAGTAAAACCTAATTTTTGTATTCGTAAACCTTACCAAAATACCCGATTCTGATAAAACTCACATATATTCAATATTACAGGCATTTTTAGACGGATTGCATATTTGGTTTTGGAATTATGTTTATATAACTTTCATATATAGTATGACAGCTATACTGTTAAATTGTGTAAAAAAACAACTAACTTGTGTCTTTACAAACCTTACAAAATATTTTTTCCAGTAAAACTCACAAAGATACATTCCTCTAGGCATTATTAGCCATTTTGTCGGATTAATTGTGACAGTATACTGTCATTATGAGTAAAACTAATATTTTGTATTTGTAAACCTTACAAAAACAACTGATTCTAGTAAAACTCACATGGATACAAAATTATAAGCATTTTTAGACATAATGCATGTTTGGTTTTGGAGTTATGTTTATATAACTTTCATATTTAGTATGACAGTTATACCATCATATTAAATAAAAAAACTAACTTGTGTCTTTATAAACCTTACAAATTATTTGTTTCCAGTAAAACTCACCATGATACATTTCTCCAGGCATTATTAGCCATTTATCATGTTTGGATTAGGAGTTATGTTTAAATAACTGTTATTTTGAATATGGCAGTTATACTGTCATTATGAGTAAAACCTAAATTTTGTATTTATAAACCTTACCAAAATACCTGATTCTGGTAAAACTCACATAGATACAATATTACAGGCATTTTTAGACATAATGCATGTTTGGTTTTGGAGTTATGTTCATATACATTTTTCCAGGCATTATTAGCCATTTATCATGTTTGGTTTAGGAGTTATGTTTAAATAACTGTCATATCAAATAATGCAGTTATACTGTCATTATGAGTAAAACCCAAGTTTTGTATTTGTAAACCTTACCAAAATACCTGATTCTGGTAAAACTCATATAAATTCAATATTACAGGCAGTTTAAGACGGATTGCAAGTTTGATTTAGGAGTTTGGTTTTGGAATTATGTTTATATTACTTTTATATTTAGTTTGACAGTTAAACCATCATATTGAGTAAAAAAAAATAACTTTTGTCTTTACAAACCTTACAAAATATTTTTTTCTAGTAAAACTCACAAAGATACATTTCTCCAGGCATTTATAGCTATTTAGCATGTTTGGTTTAGGAGTTATGTTTAAATAACTGTTATTTTGAATATGGCAGTTATACTTTCATTATGAGTAAAACCCAATGTTTGTATTTGTAAACCTTACCAAAATACCTGATTCTGGTAAAACGCACATAGATACAATATTGCAGGCATTTTTAGACATCATGCATGTTTGGTTTTGGAGTTATGTTTATACAACTTTTATATTTAGTATGACAGTCATACCATCCTATTGAGTAAAAAAAAATAAGATAACTTGTGTCTTTATAAACCTTACAAAATGTTCCCAGTAAAACTCACAAAGATACATTTCTCCAGGCATAATTAGCCTTTTATCATGTTTGGTTTAGGAGTTATGTTTAAACAACTGTCATATTGAGTGTGGCAGTTATACTGTCATTATGAGTAAAACCTATTTTTTGTATTTGTAATTTTTACCAAAATACCTGATTCTGGTAAAACCCACATCGATACAATATTGCAGGGATTTTTAGACATAAAGCATGTTTGGTTTTGGAGTTATGTTTATATAACTTTCATATTAAGTAAAAAAAACCTAACTTGTGTCTTTACAAACCTTATAAAATATTTTTTTTTTTCCAGGAAAACTCACAAAGATACATTTCTCCAGGCATTATTAGCCATTTTGTATTTGTGGTTTAGGAGTTATGTTTAAATAACTGTCAGGTTGAATGTGACAGTATACTGTCATTATGAGTAAAACCTATTTTTTGTATTTGTAAACCTTACCAAAAATACCTGATTCTGGTAAAAATCACATAGATACAATATTGCAGGCATTTTTAGACATAATGCATGTTTGGTTTTGGAGTTATGTTTGTACAACTTTCATATTTAGTATGACAGTTATACCATCATATTGAGTAAAAAAAAAAAAAAACTTGTGTCTTTATAAACCTTACATTTTTTTTCCCCCCACAACTCACAAAGGTACATTTCTCCAGGCATAATTAGCCATTTATCATGTTTGGTTTAGGAGTTATGTTTAAATAACTGTCATATTGAGTGGGGTAGTTATTGTATCGTGTGTCATTATAAATAAAAACCTATTTTTTGTAATTGTAAACCTTACCAAAATACCTGATTCTGGTAAAACTCACATAGATACAATATTAAAGGCATTTTTAGACATAATGTATGTTTGGTTTTGGAGTTATATTTATATAACTTTCATATTTAGTATGACAGTTATACCATCATATTCAATAAAAAAACTAACTTGTGTCTTTATAAACCTTACAAATTAGTTGTTTTCAGTAAAACTCACACTGATACATTTCTCCAGGCATTATTAGCCAGCCATTTATCATGTTTGGTTTAGGAGTTATGTTTAAATAACTGTCATATCAAATGTTGCAATTATACTGTCATTATGAGTAAAACCCAAGTTTTGTATTTGTAAACCTTACCAAAATACCTGATTCTGGTAAAACTCACATAGATTAAATATTACAGGCAGTTTAAGACATATTGCAAGTTTGGTGTAGGAGTTTGGTTTTGGAATTATGTTTATATAACTTTCATATTTAGTATGACAGTTATACCATCATATTGAGTAAAAAAAAACTAACTTTTGTCTTTACAAACCTTACAAAATATTTGTTCCTAGTAAACATCACAAAGAAAAAAATTTTCCAGGCATTATTAGCCATGTATCATGTTTGGTTTAGGAATTATGTTTAAATAACTGTCATGTTGAGTGTGGCAGTTATATTGTCATTATGAGTAAATAAATAATTTTTTTTATTTGTAAACCTTAACAAAATACCTGATTCTGGTAAAACTCATATAGATACAATATTACAGGAATTTTTAGACATAAAACATGTTTGGTTTAGGAATTATGTTTAAATAACTGTCAGATTGAATGTGACAGTATACTGTCATAGTGAGTTAAACCAATATTTTGTATTTGCAAACCTTACAAAAACAACTGATTCTAGTTAAACTCACATGAATACAATATTACAGGCATTTTTAGACATAATGCATGTTTGGTTTTGGAGTTATATTTATATTTTTTTTTCATTTAGTATGACAGTTTTACTGTCATATTGAGTAAGAAAAAAATAACTTGTGTCTTTACAAACCCATTCATCCATCCATTTTCTACAGCTTATTCCCTTTGGGGTCGCGGGGGGCGCTGGAGCCTATCTCAGCTACAATCGGGCGGAAGGCGGCGTACACCCTGGACAAGTTGCCATCTCATCGCAGTCTTTACAAACCTTACAAAATTGTTTTTTTTTCCTGTAAAACATAAAAAGATAAATTTCTCCAGGCATTATTAACCATTTTGCATGTGTGGTTTAGGAGTTATGTTTACATAACTGTCATATTGAATGTGGCAGTTATACTGTCATTATGAGTAAAACCTATTTTTTGTTTTTGTAAACCTTACCAAAATACCTGATTCTAGTAAAACGAACATAGATTCATTGGTTTTGGAGTTATGATAATATATCTTTCATATTTTGTATGACAGTTATATCATCATATTGAGTTAAAAATTTAACTTGTATCTTTATAAACCTTACAAATTCGTTTTTTCCAGTAAAACTCACAAAGATACATTTCTCCAGGCATTATTAGGCATTTATCATGTTTGGTTTAGGAATTATGTTTAAATACCTGTCATGTTAAATGTGGCAGTTATATTGTCATTATGAGTAAAACCTATTTTTTGTATTTGTAAACCTTACCGGTTTAGGAATTATGTTTAAATACCTGTCATGTTAAATGTGGCAGTTATATTGTCATTATGAGTAAAACCTATTTTTTGTATTTGTAAACCTTACCGGTTTAGGAATTATGTTTAAATACCTGTCATGTTAAATGTGGCAGTTATATTGTCATTATGAGTAAAACCTATTTTTTGTATTTGTAAACCTTACCAAAATACCAGATTCTGGTAAAACTCACATAGATTCAATATTACAGGCATTTTTAGACATAAAACATATTTGGTTTTGGAGTTATGTTTATATAACTTTCATATATAGTATGACAGTTGTATTAAGTAAAAAAAAAACTAATTTGTGTCTTTACAAACCTTACAAAATATTTTTTTTTTCATTAAAATTCACAAAGATACATTTTTCCAGGCATTATTAGTCATTTTGCATTTGTTTTTTATGAGTTATGTTTAAAAAACTGTCATATTGAGTGTGGCAGATATACTGTCATTATGAGGAAAACCTAATTTTTGTATTTGTAAAACTTACCAATATACCTGATTTTGGTAAAACTCACATAGATTCAATATTACAGGCATTTTTAGACGGATTGCAAGTTTGGTTTTAGAGTTATGTGTATATAACTTTCATATTTAGTATGACAGTTATACTGTGAAATTGAGTAAAAAATAACAAACTTGTAATTTTAAAAACCTTACAAAATATTTTTTTCCATTAAAATTTACAGAGCTACATTTTTCTCGGCATTATTAGTCATTTTGCATGTGTGGTTTAGGAGTTATGTTTAAATAGCTGTCAGATTGAATGTGACACTCATATAGATTCAATATAACAGGCAGTTTAAGACGGATTGCAAGTTTGGTTTAGGAGTTTGGTTTTGGAATTATGTTTATATTACTTTTATATTTAGTTTGACAGTTATACCATCATATTGAGTTAAAAAAAAAACTAACTTTTGTCTTTATAAACCTTACAAAAAAATGTTTTCCCAGTAAAACTCACAAAGATACATTTCTCCAGGCATAATTACTTTTTGTGTTTGCAAGCCTTAAAATAGCATATGTTTCGAGTAAAACTCACAAGGATGCATTGTTTTAGGCTGTATTAGGCTATTTTGCATGTGTGGTTAGGAAGTTATATTTAAATAACTGTCAAATTGAATTTAGCAGTTATCTGTCATTATTAGTAAACCCCTAATTTATGTAATTGTACACCTTACCAAATTAACTGATTCTTTTAACACTATCATAGATGTAATATTTTAGTCATTTTTAGACATAATGCATGTTCAGTTTTGGAGTTATGTTTATATAACTTTTATATTTGGTATGACATTTATACTGTCATATTGAATTAAAAAAACTAACTTGCGTCATGGCAAAACTTACAGAAGATAATTTTTCTAGTAATTTTTTTTTCATTATGAAAAAAAAAATGTGATTTGTAAACCTTACCAAATTACCTGATTCTAGTGAAACTCACATAGATACAATATTTTAGGCATTTTTAGACATAATGAATGTTCAATTTTGGAGTTATGTTTATATATATTTCATATTTGGTATGACAGTTATACTGTCATATTGTATTAAAAAAACTAACTTGCCTCTTTGAAAAACTTACAAAAGATAATTTTTCAAGTAAAACTAACAAAGATACACGTCTTCACGCATTATTAGACATGTTGCATGTTTGGTGTAGGAAATATGTTGAAAAACATTTTTATTGCTTATTTCGCTTTATCTTAGGATTTTCAGAACATTACTGTCATATGAGTAAAAAACTAATTTTTGTGTTTGCAAACTTTTAAATAGCATATGTTTCGAGTAAAACTCACATGGATGCATTGTTTTAGACTTTATTAGCCTATTTTGCATGTGTGGTTAGAAGTTATGTTTAAATAACTGTCAAATTGAATGTAGCAGTTATCTGTCATTATGAGTATACCCCTAATTTATGTAATTGTACACCTTACCAAATTAACTGATTGTTGCAAAACTCACATAGATACAATATTTTAGGCATTTTTAGACATAATGCATGTTTAGTTTTGGAGTTATGTTTATATATCTTTCATATTTGGTATGACAGTTATACTGTCATATTGTATTAAAAAAACGAACTTGAGTCTTTGTAAAACTTACAAAAGATAATTTTTCTAGTATAACTAACAAAGATACATGTATCCAGGCATTATTAGACATGTTGCTTGTTTGGTGTAGGAATTATGTTGAAAAACATTTTTATTGCTTATTTCGCATTATCTCAGGATTTTAAGAACATTACTGTCATAATGAGTAAAAACTACTTTTTGTGTTTGCAAGCCTTAAAATAGCAAATGTTTCGAGTAAAACAAAAAAGGATGCATTGTTTTAAGCTTTATTAACTTATTTGAATGTGTGATTAGGAAGTTATGTTTAAATAACAGTCAAATTGAATGAAGCAGTTATACTGTCATTATGAAAATATTTCTGTATTTGTAAACCTTACCAAATTACCTGATTCTGGTGAAACTCACATAGATACAATATTACAGGTATTTTTAGACATAATGCATGTTCAGTTTTGGAGTTATGTTTATATAACTTTCATAATTGGTATGACAGTTATACTGTCATATTGAATTAAAAAAACGTATTTGCCTCTTTGCAAAACTTACAAAAGATAATTTTTCTAGTAAAACTAACAAAGATACATGTCTTCAGGCATTATTAGACATTTTGCATGTTTGGTGTAGGAATTATGTTGAAAAACATTATTATTGCTTATTTCGCATTATCTCAGGATTTTAAGAACATTACTGTCAAAATGAGTAAAACACTACTTGTTGTGTTTGCAAGCCTTAAAATAGCATATGTTTCGAGTAAAACTCACAAGGATGCATTGTTTTAGGCTTTATTAACCTATTTTGCATTTGTGGTTAGGGAGTTATGTTTAAATAACAGTCAAATTTAATGTAGCAGTTAACTATCATTATGAGTAAACCCCTAATTTATGTAATTGTACACCTTACCAAATTAACTGATTCTTGTAAAACTCACATAGATACAATATTTTAGGCATTTTTAGACATAATGCATTTTCAGTTTTGGAGTTATGTTTATATAACTTTCATATTTGGTATGACAGTTATACTGTCATATTGAATTAAAAAAACTTACTTGACTCTTTGCAAAACTTACAAAATATATTTTTTCTAGTAAAACTAACAACGATACATGTCTTCAGGCATTATTAGACATGTTGCATGTTTGGTGTAGGAATTATGTTGAAAAACATTTTTATTGCTTATTTCGCATTATCTCAGGATTTTAAGAACATTACTGTCAAAATGAGTAAAACACTACTTTTTGTGTTTGCAAGCCTTAAAATAGCATATGTTTAGAGTAAAACTCACAAGGATGCATTGTTTTAGGCTTTATTAGCCTATTTGCATGTGTGGTTAGGAAGTTATGTTTAAATAACTGTCAAATTGAATATAGCAGGCATTATTAGGCATGTTGCATGTTTGGTGTAGGAATTATGTTGAAAAACAATTTTAGTGATTTTTTCGCATTATCGCAGGATTTTAAGAACATTACTGGCATATTGAGTAAAAAACTACAGTATACTGTCACATTCAATCTGACTGTTATTTAAACATAACTCCTAAACCATGCAAGCAAAATGTCAAATAATGCCTGGAGAAATGTATCTTTGTAAGTTTTACAGGAAAAAAATAGTTTCTAAGGTTTGTAAAGACACAAGTTAGCTTTTTTTTACTCAATATGACAGTATAACTGTCATACTAAATATGAAAGTTGAATAAATATAACACCAAAACCAAACTTGCAATCCGTCTAAAAATGCCTGTATTATTGAATATATGTGAGTTTTACCAGAATTAGTTATTTTGGTGAGGTTTACAAATACAAAAATTGGGTTTTACTCATAATGACAGTATAACTGCCATATTCAAAATAACAGTTATACAAACATAACTCCAAAACCAAAATGCATTTTGTCTAAAAATGCCTGTAATATTGTATCTTTTTGAGTTTTACCAGAATCAGGTATTTTGGTAAGGTTGACAAATACAAACATTAGGTTTTACTCATAATGACAGTATACTGCCACATTCAATATGAAAATTATTTAAACATAACTCCAAAACCAAACATGCATTATGTCTAAAAATTCCTATAACTTTGTATCTACGTGATTTTTACTAGAATCAGTTGTTTTTGTAAGGTTTACAAATACAAAATATTAGTTTTTCTCATAATGAGAGTATACTGTCACAATCAATCTGACAAAATGCCTTTTACTCAATTTGATGGTATAACTTTCATACTAAATATGAAAGTTATATAAACATAACTCCAAAACCAAACATGCTTTATGTCTAAAAATTCCTGTAATATTGTATCGATGTGGTACAAAAAAATAGGTTTTACTCATAATGACAGTATAACTGCCACACTCAATATGACAGTTATTTAAACATAATTCCTAAACCAAACATGATAAATGGCTAATTATACCTGGATAAATGTATCTTTGTGAGTTTTACTGGAAAAAAAAAAGGTTTATAAAGACACAATTTTTTTTTTTTACTCAATATAATGGTATAACTGTCATACTAAATATGAAAGTTGTATAAACATAACTCCTAAACCAAACATTATAAATGGCTAATTATACCTGGAGAAATGTATCTGTGAGTCTTACTGGAAAAAAAAAAATGTAATGTTTATAAAGAAACAAGTTATTTTTTTTACTAAATATAATGGTATAACTGTCATACTAAATATGAAAGTTATATAAACACAACTCCAAAACCAAACATGTTTTATGTCTAGAAATTCCTGTAATATTGTATCTATGTGAGTTTTACCAGAATCCGGTATTTTGGTAAGGTTTACAAATACAAAAAATTGGTTTCACTCATAATGACAATATAACTGCCACATTGAACATGACATGTATTTAAACATAATTCCTAAACCACAAATGCAAAATGGCTAATAATGCCTGGAGCAATGTATCTTTGTGAGTTTTCCTGGAAAAAATAATAAAAAATTGTAAGGTTTGTAAAGACACAAGTTAGTTTTTTACTTAATATGACAGTATAACTGGCATACTATATATAAAAGTTAAATAAACATAACTCCAAAACCAAACTTGCATTATGTCTAAAAATACCTGTAATATTGTATCTATGTGAGTTTTACCAGAATCAGGTAATTCGGTAAGGTTTACATATACACAAATTTGGTTTTACTCATAATGACAGTATAACTGCCACATTTAATATGACAGTTATGTAAACATAACTCCTATACCACACATGCAAAATGGTTAATAATGCTTGGAGAAATGTATCTTTGTGAGTTTTACTGGAAAAAACGAATTTGTAAGGTTTATAAAGATACAAGTTAAATGTTTTACTCAATATGATGATATAACTGTCATACTAAATATGAAAGTTATATTAACATAACTCCAAAACCAATGAATCTATGTTCGTTTTACGAGAATCACGTATTTTGGAAAGGTTTACAAAAACAAAAAATAGGTTTTACTCATAATGACAGTATAACTGCCACATTCAATATGACAGTTATGTAAACATAACTCCTAAACCACACATGCAAAATGGTTAATAATGCCTGGAGAAATGTATCTTTTTAAGTTTTACATGGAAAAAAAACAATTTTGTAAGGTTTGTAAAGACTGCGATAAGTTGTCGACTTGTCCAGGGTGTACCCCGCCTTCCGCCCGATTGTACCTGAGATAGGCTCCAGCGCCCCCCGCGACCCCAAAGGGAATAAGCGGTAGAAAATGGATGGATGAATGGGTTTGTAAAGACACAAGTTATTTTTTTCTTACTCAATATGACAGTAAAACTGTCATACTAAATGTAAACAAATTATAAACATAACTCCAAAACCAAACATGCATTATGTCTAAAAATGCCTGTAATATTGTATTCATGTGAGTTTAACTAGAATCAGTTGTTTTTGTAAGGTTTGCAAATACAAAATATTGGTTTTACTCACTATGACAGTACACTGTCACATTCAATCTGACAGTTATTTAAACATAACTCCTAAACCACACATACAAAATGACTAATAACGCCTGGAGAAAAGTTTATTTGTGAGTTTTAAACTGTCAGATTGAATGTGACAGTATACTGTCATAGTGAGTAAAACCAATATTTTGTATTTGCAAAACTTACAAAAACAACTGATTCTAGTTAACTCACATGGATACAATATTACAGGCATTTTTAGACATAATGCATGTTTGGTTTTGGAGTTATGTTTATACTACTTTTACATTTAGTATGACAGTTATACTGTCCAACCATCCATCCATTTTCTACCGTTTATTCCCTTCGGGGTGGCGGGGGGCGCTGGAGCCTATCTCAGCTACAATCGGGCGGAAGGCGGGGTACACCCTGGAAAAGTCGCCATCTCATTATATTAATATAACTCCAAAACCAAACATGCATTATGTCTAAAAATGCCTGTAATATTGTATCCATGTGAGTTTTACTAGAATAAGTTGTTTTTGTAATTTTTGCAAATACAAAATACTGGTTTTACTCACTATGACAGTATACTGTCACATTCAATCTGACAGTTTAAAACTCACAAATAAACTTTTCTCCAGGCGTTATTAGTCATTTTGTATGTGTGGTTTAGGAGTTATGTTTAAATAACTGTCAGATTGAATGTGACAGTATACTGTCATAGTGAGTAAAACCAATATTTTGTATTTGAAAACCTTACAAAAACAACTGATTCTAGTAAAACTCACATGGATACAATATTACAGGCATTTTTAGACATAATGCATGTTTGGTTTTGGAGTTATAATTATATAACTTTTACATTTAGTATGAGAGTTATACTGTCATATTGAGTAAAAAAGAAAAAAACTTGTGTCTTTAAAAATCTTACAAAATATTTTTTTTTTCCCAGTAAAACTCACAAAGATAAATTTTTCCAGGCATTATTAGCCATTTTGCATGTGAGGTTTAGGAGTTATATTTAAATAACTGTCATATTGCGTGTGGCAGTTATACTGTCATTATGAGTAAAACCTAATTGTTGTATTTGTAAACCTTACCAAAATACCTGATTGTAGTAAAACTCATATAGATACAATATTACAGGTATTTTTAGACGGATTGCGTGTTTGGTTTTAGAGTTATGTTTATATAACTTTCATATTTAGTATGACAGTTATACTGTCATATTGAGTAAAAGAAACTAATTTGTGTCTATGCAAACCATACAAAATATTTTTTTCCAGTAGCAGGTATTTTGGTAAGGTTTACAAATAAAAAAATTTGGTTTTACTCATAATGACAGTATAACTGCCACGTTCAAAATGACAAATATTTAAACATAACTCCTAAACCAAACATGCTATATGGCTAATAATGCCTGGAGAAAGGTGTCTTTGTGAGTTTTACTGGAAAAACATTATTTTGTATGGTTTGTAAACACACAAGTTAGTTTTGTTTTACTCAATATGACAGTATAACTGTCATACTTAATGTAAAAGTTGTATAAACATAACTACAAAACCAAACATGCATTATATCTAAAATTGCCTGTAATGATGTATCCATGTGAGTTTTACTAGAATCAGTAGTTTTTGTAAGTTTTGGGAATACAAAATATTGGTTTTACTCACTATGACAGTATACTGTCACATTCAATCTGACAGTTATTTAAACATAACTCCTAAACCACACATTCAAAGTGACTAATAATGCCTGGAGAAATGTATTTTTGTGAGTTTTACTGGAAAAAAAATATTTTGTAAGGTTTGTATAGACACAAGTTAGTTTTTTTTACTCAATATGATGGTACGGACGGCGTGGCGCGGTGGAAGAATGGCCGTGCGCGACCCGAGGGTCCCTGGTTCAATCCCCACCTAGTACCAACCTCGTCATGTCCGTTGTGTCCTGAGCAAGACACTTCACCCTTGCTCCTGATGGGTGCTGGTTAGCGCCTTGCATGGCAGCTCCCTCCATCAGTGTGTGAATGTGTGTGTGAATGGGTAAATGTGGAAGTAGTGTCAAAGCGCTTTGAGTACCTTGAAGGTAGAAAAGCGCTATACAAGTACAACCCATTGATCATTTATCATTTATAACTGTCTTACTAAATTAAAAAGTTATATAAACATAACTTCAAAACCAAACATGCAATCCATCTAAAAATGCCTGTAATATTGAATCTATGTGAGTTTTACCACAAACAGGTATTTTGGTAAGGTTCACAAATACAACAATTAGGTTTTACTCATAATGACAGTATAACTGCCACACGCAATATGACAGTTATTTAAATATAACTCCTAAACCTCACATGCAAAATGGCTAATAATGCCTGGAAAAATTTATCTTTGTGAGTTTTACTGGGAAAAAAAAATATTTTGTAAGGTTTTTAAAGACACAAGTTATTTTTTTTTTTTACTCAATATGACAGTATAACTGTCATACTAAATGTAAAAGTTATATAATTATAACTCCAAAAACAAACATGCATTATGTCTAAAAATGCCTGTAATATTGTATCCATGTGAGTTTTAGTAGAATCAGTTGTTTTTGTAAGGTTTTCAAATACAAAATATTGGTTTTACTCACTATGACAGTATACTGTTACATTCAATCTGACAGTTATTTAAACATAACTCCTAAACCACACATGCAAAATGGCTAATATTGCCTGGAGAAATTTATTTTTGTGAGTTTTACTGGAAAAAAAATATTTTGTAAGGTTTGTTCGGACACAAGTTTGTTTTTTTTATTCAATATGATGGTATAACTGTCTTACTAAATTTGAAAGTTATATAAACATAACTTCAAAACCAAACATGCAATCCGTCTAAAAATGCATGTAATATTGAATCTATGTGAGTTTTACCACAAACAGGGATTTTGGTAAGGTTTACAAATACAAAAATTTGGTTTTACTCATAATGACAGTATAACTGCAACGTTCAAAATGACAGTTATTTAAACATAACTCCTAAACCAAACATGCTAAATGGCTAATAATGACTGGAGAAATGCATCTTTGTGAGTTTTCCTGAAAAAAACAACATTTTAGTAAGGTTTGTAAAGACACAAGTTAGTTGTTTTTTACTCCATATGACAGTATAACTGTCATACTAAATGTAAAATGTATATAAACAAAACTCCAAAACCAAACATGCATTATGTCTAAAAATGCCTGTAACATTGTATCCATGTGAGTTTTACTAGAATCAGTTGTTTTTTTAAGGTTTGAAAATAGAAAATATTGAATTTACTCACTATGACAGTATGCTGTCACATTCAATCTGACAGTTATTTAAACATAACTCCTAAACCACACATACAAAATGACTAATAATGCCTTTGTGAGTTTTACTGAAAAAAAAAATACATATATTTTGTAAGGTTTGTAAAGACACAAGTTAGTTTTGTTTTTTACTTAATATGACAGTAAAACTGTCATACTAAATATGAAAGTTATATAAACATAAGTCCAAAACCAAACTTGCATTATGTTCAAAAAAGGCCTGTAATATTGTATCTATGTGAGTTTTACTACAATCAGGTATTTTGGTAAGGTTTACAAATACAAAAATAAGGTTTTACTCACTATGACAGTATACTGCTGTCATTTTGAGTAAAAAAAAAAAGTGTTGTAAAAAATATTTTTTTCCAGAAAAATTCACAGAGATACATTTCTCCAGGCATTATTAGTCATTTTGAATATGTGGTTTAGGAGTTATGTTTAAATAACTGTCAGATCGAATGTGACAGTATACTGTCATAGTGAGTAAAACCAATATTTTGCATTTGCAAAACTTACAAAAACAACTGATTCTAGTATAACTCACATGGATACATCATTTCAGGCATTCTTAGACATAATGCATGTTTGGTTTTGGAGTTATGTTTATATAACTTTTCCATTTAGTATGACAGTTATACTGTCTTTTTGAGTTAGAAAAAACTAACTTGTGTCTTTACAAACCTTACAATTTTTATTTATTTTTTTCCAGTAAAACTCACAAAGATACTTTTCTCCAGGCATTATTAGCCATTTAGCATGTTTTGTTTATGAGTTATGTTTAAAAAAAATTTGGCGGTTATCCGTCAATATGAGTAAAACCTAATTTTTGTATTTGTAATCCTTACCAAAATACCTGATTCTGGTAAAAATCAAATATATTCAATATTACAGCCATTTTTTTTACGAATTGCAAGTTTGGTTTTGGAGTTATGTTTATAAAACTTTCATTTTTAGTATGACAGTTATACCATCATATTGAGTTAAAAAAAAAAAAAAAAACAGTATCTTTACAAACCTTACAAAATATTTTTTTCCAGTAAAAATCACAAAGATACATTTTTCCACGCATTATTAGTAATTTTGCATGTGTGTTTTAGGAGTTATGTTTAAATAACTGTCATATTGAGAGTGGCAGTTATACTGTCATTAAGAGTAAAACCTAATTTTGGTATTGTAAACCTTACCAAAATACCTGATTCTGATAAAACTCACATATATTTAATATTACAGGCATTTTTAAATGGATTGCATGTTTGGTTTTTGAGTTTGGTTTTGGAGTTATGTTTCTATAACTTTTTTTAGTTTGACAGTTATACCGTCATATTGAGTAAAAAAACTTGTGTCTTTGTAAACCTTACAAAAGATCATTACTCTAGTAAAACTAACAAAGATACTTTTCTCCAGGTTTAATAGCCATTTTCATGTGTCGTTTATGACTTATGTTTAAATAACTGTCATATTGAGTGTGGCACTTATAATGTCACTATCAGTAAAACCTATTTTTTTTATTTGTCAACCTTACCAAAATACCTCATTTTGGTAAAACTCACATAGATTCAATATTACAGACATTTTTAGATGGATTGCAAGTTTGGTTTTGGAGTCATGTTTATATATTTTCTGCATGTAGTATGACAGTTATACTGTCATATTGAGTAAAAAAAACTAACGTGTGTCTTTACAAACCTTACAAATTGTTTTTCCTAGTAAAACTCACAAAGATACATTTCTCCAGGCATTATTAGCCATTTTGCATGTGTGGTTTAGGAGTTATGTTTACATAACTGTCAGATTGAATGTGACAGTATACTGTCATAGTGAGTAAAACCTAATTTTTGTATTTTTAAACCTTACCAAAATACCTGATTCTGGTAAAACTCACATAGATACAATATTACACATAGACATAAAACATGTTTGGTTTTGCAGTTATGTTTATACAACTTTCATATTTAGTATGACAGTTATACCATCATATTGAGTAAAAAAACTAATTTGTGTCTTTACAAACCTTACAAAATATTTTTTTTTCATTAAATTTCACAAAGATACATTTTTCCAGGCATTATTAGTCATTTTGCATTTGTTTTTTTAGGAGTTATGATTAAAAAACTGTCATATTGC
This sequence comes from Nerophis lumbriciformis, assembly GCF_033978685.3. Taxonomy (NCBI): domain Eukaryota; kingdom Metazoa; phylum Chordata; class Actinopteri; order Syngnathiformes; family Syngnathidae; genus Nerophis; species Nerophis lumbriciformis. Next base: position 21,614,924 of record NC_084585.2, read on the forward strand.
GTGTGGCAGTTATACTGTCATTATGAGTAAAACCTAATTTTTGTATTTGTAAACCTTACCAAAATACCTGATTTTGGTTAAACTCACATAGATTCATAATTACAGGCATTTTTAGACGGATTGCAAGTTTGGTTTTAGAGTTATGTGTATATAACTTTCATATTTAGTATGACAGTTATACTGTCAAATTGAGTAAAAAATAACAAACTTGTAATTTTAAAAACCTTAAAAAATATTTTTTTTCCAATAAAATTCAGAGAGATACATTTTTCTCGGCATTATTAGTCATTGTGCATGTGTGGTTTAGGAGTTATGTTTAAATAGCTGTCAGATTGAATGTGACAGTACACTGTCATAGTGAGTAAAACCAATATTTTGTATTTGCAAAACTTACAAAAACAACTGATTTTAGTAAAACTCACATTGATACAATATCCATCCATCCATCTTCCTCCGCTTATCCGAGGTCGGGTCGCGGGGGCAGCAGCCTAAGCAGGGAAGCCCAGACTTCCCTCTCCCCAGCCACTTCGTCCAGCTCCTCCCAGGGGACCCCGAGGCGTTCCCAGGCCAGCCGGGAGATATAGTCTTCCCAACGTGTCCTGGGTCTTCCCCGCGGCCTCCTACCGGTCAGACGTGCCATAAACACCTCCCTAGGGAGGCGTTCGGGTGGCATCCTGACCAGATGCCCGAACCACCTCATCTGGCTCCTCTCGATGTGGAGGAGCAGCGGCTTTACTTTGAGCTCCTCCCGGATGGCAGAGCTTCTCACCCTATCTCTAAGGGAGAGCCCCGCCACCCGGCGGAGGAAACTCATTTCGGCCGCTTGTACCCGTGATCTTGTCCTTTCGGTCATAACCCAAAGCTCATGACCATAGGTGAGGATGGGAACGTAGATCGACCGGTAAATTGAGAGCTTTGCCTTCCGGCTCAGCTCCTTCTTCACCACAACGGATCGATACAGCGTCCGCATTACTGAAGACGCAGCACCGATCCGCCTGTCGATCTCACGATCCACTCTGCCCCCACTCGTGAACAAGACTCCGAGGTACTTGAACTCCTCCACTTGGGGCAAAATCTCCTCCCCAACCCGGAGATGGCACTCCACCCTTTTCCGGGCGCGAACCATGGACTCGGACTTGGAGGTGCTGATTCTCATCCCAGTCGCTTCACACTCGGCTGCGAACCGATCCAGTGAGAGCTGAAGATCCTGGCCAGATGAAGCCATCAGGACCACATCATCTGCAAAAAGCAGAGACCTAATCCTGCAGCCACCAAACCAGTCGAAGTGAGTCCGACTATATCTAGCCGGAACTTCTCCACCTCGCGCACTAGCTCAGGCTCCTTCCCCCCCAGCGAGGTGACGTTCCACGTCCCAAGAGCTAGCTTCTGTAGCCGAGGATCGGACCGCCAAGTGCCCTGCCTTCGGCTGCCGCCCAGCTCACATTGCACCCGACCTCCATGACCCCTGCTATGGGTGGTGAGCCCATTGGAGGGGGGACCCACGTTGCCTCTTCGGGCTGTGCCCGGCCGGGCCCCAGGGGGGCAGGCCCGGCCACCAGGTGCTCGCCATCGTGCCCCACCTCCGGGCCTGGCTCCAGAGGGGGGCCCCGGTGACCCGCGTCCGGGCGAGGGTAATCTGGGTCCTTGTTTTTTATATTTCATGGAGGTCTTCGAGCTGCTCTTTGTCTGATCCCTCACCTAGGACCAGTTTGTCTTGGGAGACCCTACCAGGGGGCATAAAGCCCCCGGACAACATAGCTCCTAGGATCATTGGGACACGCAAACTCCTCTACCACGTTAAGGTGGCAGCTCAGAGAGGAGTGATACAATATTACAGGCATTTTTTATCGGATGTCCATCCATCCATCCATTTTCTACCGCTTATTCCCTTCGGGGTCGCGGGGGGCGCTGGAGCCTATGTCAGCTACAATCGAGCGGAAGGCGGGGTACACCCTGGAAATGTCGCCACCTCATCATATTAAGTAAAAAAAACTAAATTGGTTCTTTACAAACCTTACAAAATATGTTTTTCCAGTAATCTCACAAAGATACATTTCTCCAGGCATTATAGCCATTTTGCATGTGTGGTTTGGTAGTTATGTTTAAATAACTGTCAAATTGAATGTGACAGTATACTATCATGGTGAGTAAAACCAATATTTTGTAATTGCAAACCTTACTACAACAATTGATTTTCGTAAAACTTGCAAGGATACAAAATTACAGGCATTTTTAAACATAATGCATGTTTTGTTTTGGAGTTATGTTTATATATGTTTTACATTTAGTATTAGAGTTATACTGTCATATTGAGTAAAAAAAACTAACTTGTGTCTTTATAAACCTTAAAAAAAAATGTTTTCCAGTAAAACTCACAAAGATACATTTCTCCAGGCATGATTAGCCATTAACCATGTTTGGTTTAGAGTTATGTTTAAATAACTGTCATATTGCGTGTGGCAGATATACTGTCATTATGAGTAAAACCTATTTTTTGTATTTGTAAAATTACCAAAATAACTTATTCTGATAAAACTCACATGGATGAAATATTACAGGATTTTTTTTAGACATAAAGCATGTTTCCATCATATTGAGTAAAAAAAACTAACTTGTGTCTATACAAACTTTACAAAATATTTTTTTTCCAGTAAAACTGACAAAAATACATTTCTCCAGTTATTATTAGCCACTTTGCATCCGTGGTTTAGAATTTGTGTTTAAATAACAGTCAGATTGAATGTGACAGTATACTGTCATAGTGAGTAAAACCTAATTTTTGTATTTGTAAACCTTAACAAAATAACTGATTCTAGTAAAACTCACATAGATTCAATATTACAGACATTTTTAGACGGATTGCATGTTTGGTATTGGAGTTATGTTTATAAAACTTTTACATTTATTATGACAGTTATACAAACATATTGAATAAAAAAAAACTATATTGTGTCTTATCAAACCTTACAAAATATTTTTTTTCCTGTAAAACTCACAAAGATACATTTCTCCAGGCATTATTAGCCATTTTGTATTTGTGGTTTAGGAGTTATGTTTAAATAACTTTCAGATTGAATGTGACAGTATACTGTCATTCTGAGTAAAACCTAATTTTTGTATTTGTAAACCTTACCAAAAATACCTGATTCTGGTAAAAATCACATAGATACAATATTGCAGGCATTTTTAGACATAATGCATGTTTGGTTTTGGAGTTATGTTTATACAACTTTCATATTTAGTATGACAGTATACCATCATATTGAGTAAAAAAAAAAAAACGTGTGTCCTTTTAAACCTTACAATTTTTTCCCCCCAAAACTCACAAAGAATACTGTCACTATGAGTAAAACCTAATATTTTGATTTGTAAACCTTACCAAAATACCTGATTCTGATAAAACTTACATATAATAAATATTACAGACATTTTTAGACGGATTGCATGTTTGGTTTTGGAGTTATGTTTATAAAACTTTCATATATAGTATGACAGCTATACTGTAAAATTAAGTAAAATAAACTAACGTGTGTCTTTACAAACCTTACAAAATTTTTTGTTCCAATAAAATTCACAAAGATACATTCCTCCAGGCATTATTAGCCATTTTGTCAGATTGATTGTGACAGTATACTCTCATTATGAGAAAAACTAATATTTTGTATTTGTAAACCTTACAAAAACAACTGATTCTAGTAAAAATCACGTAGATACAAAATTATAGGAATTTTTAGACATAATGCATGTTTGGTTTTGGAGTTTTGTTTAAATAATTGTCATATTGAATGTGGCAGTATACTGTCATTATGAGTAAAACCTAATGTTTGTATTTGTCAACCTTACCAAAATACCTGATTCTAGTAAGACTCAATATTACAGGCATTTTTAGACAAAATGCATTTTGGTTTTGGAGTTATGTTTATAAAACTTTCATATTTAGTATGAAATAACTTGTGTCTTTATAACCTTACACATTATTTTTTTCCAGTAAAACTCACAAAGATACATTTCTCCAGGCATTATTAGCCATTTAGCATGTTTGGTTCAGGAGTTATGTTTAAATAACTGTTATTTCGAATATGGCAGTTAATGTCATTATGAGTAAAACCCAATTTTTGTATTTGTAAACCTTACCAAAATACCTGATTCTGGTCAAACTCACATAGATTTAATATTACAGGCATTTTTAGACATAATGCATGTTTGGTTTTGGCGTTATGTTTATATAACTGTCATTTTGAATGTGGCAGTTATACTGTCATTATGAGTAAAAAAACTAACTTCTGTCTTTACAAACCTTACAAAAAAATTGTTTTCCAGTTAACCTCACAAAGATCCATTTCCCCAGGCTTTATTAGCCATTTAACATGTTTGGCTTAGGAGTTATGTTTGAATAACTGTTATATTGAGTGTGGCAGTTATACTGTCATTATGAGTAAAACATATTTTTTGTATTTGTAAACCTTACCAAAAAACCTGATTCTGGTAAAACCCACATCGATACAATATTACAGGAATTTTTAGACATAAAATATGTTTGGTTTTGGAGTTATGTTTATATAACTTTCATATTTAGTATGACAGTTATACCATCATATTGAGTAATAAAACACTAATTTGTATCTTTACAAACCTTACAAAATATTGTTTTCCGGTAAAATTCGCAAATATACATTTCTCTAGGCATTATTAGTCATTTTGCATTTGTGTTTTAGGAGTTATGTTTAAATAAGTGTCATATTAAGTAAAAAAAAACTAACTTGTGTCTTTACAAACCTTATAAAAAAAAAATGTTTCCAGGAAAACTCACAAAGATACATTTCTCCAGGCATTATTAGCCATTTTGTATTTGTGGTTTAGGAGTTATGTTTAAATAACTTTCAGATTGAATGTGACAGTATACTGTCATTCTGAGTAAAACCTAATTTTTGTATTTGTAAACCTTACCAAAAATACCTGATTCTGGTAAAAATCACATAGATACAATATTGCAGGCATTTTTAGACATAATGCATGTTTGGTTTTGGAGTTATGTTTATACAACTTTCATATTTAGTATGACAGTATACCATCATATTGAGTAAAAAAAAAAAAACTTGTGTCCTTATAAACCTTACAATTTTTTCCCCCCAAAACTCACAAAGAATACTGTCACTATGAGTAAAACCTAATATTTTGATTTGTAAACCTTACCAAAATACCTGATTCTGATAAAACTTACATATAATTAATATTACAGACATTTTTAGACGGATTGCATGTTTGGTTTTGGAGTTATGTTTATAAAACTTTCATATATAGTATGACAGCTATACTGTAAAATTAAGTAAAATAAACTAACGTGTGTCTTTACAAACCTTACAAAAATTTTTGTTCCAATAAAATTCACAAAGATACATTCCTCCAGGCATTATTAGCCATTTTGTCAGATTGATTGTGACAGTATACTCTCATTATGAGAAAAACTAATATTTTGTATTTGTAAACCTTACAAAAACAACTGATTCTAGTAAAAATCACGTAGATACAAAATTATAGGAATTTTTAGACATAATGCATGTTTGGTTTTGGAGTTTTGTTTAAATAATTGTCATATTGAATGTGGCAGTATACTGTCATTATGAGTAAAACCTAATGTTTGTATTTGTCAACCTTACCAAAATACCTGATTCTGGTAAGACTCAATATTACAGGCATTTTTAGACAAAATGCATTTTGGTTTTGGAGTTATGTTTATAAAACTTTCATATTTAGTATGAAATAACTTGTGTCTTTATAACCTTACACATTATTTTTTTCCAGTAAAACTCACAAAGATACATTTCTCCAGGCATTATTAGTCATTTATCATGTTTGGTTTAGGAGTCATGTTTAAATAACTGTCATATTAAATGTTGCAGTTATACTGTCATTATGAGTAAAACCCAAGTTTTGTATTTGTAAACCTTACCAAAATACCTGATTCTGGCAAAACTCACATAGATTCAATATTACAGGCAGTTTAAGACGGACTGCAAGTTTGGTTTAGGAGTTTGGTCTTGGAATGATGTTTATCTAACTTTCATATTTAGTATGACAGTTATATATTGAGTAAAAAAAACAACTAACTTTTGTCTTTACAAACCTTACAAAATATTTTTTTTCTAGTAAAACTCACAAAGATTCATTTCTCCAGGCATTATTAGCCATTTAGCATATTTGGTTTAGGAGTTATGTTTAAATAACTGTTATTTTGAATATGGCAGTTATACTGTCATTATGAGTAAAACCCAATTTTTGTATTTGTAAACCTTACCAAAATAACGGATTCTGGTAAAACTCACATATATTTAATATTACAGGCATTTTTAGACGGATTGCAAGTTTGGTTTTGGTGTTATATTTATTCAACTTTCATATTTAGTATGACAGTATACTATTTTTTCCTGTAAAACTTACAAAGATACATTTCTCTAGGCATTATTTGACATTTTGCTTGCATGGTTTAGGAGTTATGTTTAAATAACAGTCAGATTGAATGTGACAGTATACTGTCATAGTAGTTTTTTACTCAATATGCCAGTAATGTTCTTAAAATCCTGAGATAATGCGAAAAAAGCAATAAAAATGTTTTTCAACATAATTCCTACACCAAACATGCAACATGTCTAATAATGCCTGAAGACATGTATCTTTGTTAGTTTTACTAGAAAATGTATCTTTTGTAAGTTTTGCAACGACGCAAGTAAGTTTTTTTAATTCAATATAACAGTATAACTGTCAAACTAAATGTATAATTTATATAAACATAACTCCAAAACTGAACATGCATTATGTCTAAAAATGCCTAAAATATTGTATCTATGTGAGTTTTACCAGAATAAGGTAATTTTGTAAGGTTTACAAATACAAAAATTGGTTTTTTTCTCATAATGACAGTAGAACTGCTATATTCAATTTGACAGTTATTTAATTATAACTTCCTAACCACACATGCAAATACGCTAATAAAGCCTAAAACAATGCATCCTTGTGAGTTTTACTCGCAACATATGCTATTTTAAGGCTTGCAAACACAAAAAGTAGTTTTTTACTGATTATGACAGTAATGTTCTTAAAATCCTGAGATAATGCGAAATAAGCAATAAAAATGTTTTTCATCATAATTCCTACACCAAACATGCAACATGTCTAATAATGCATGGATACATGTATCTTTGTTAGTTATACTAGAAAAATTATCTTTTGTAAGTTTTACAAAGACTCAAGTTAGTTTTTTTAATCCAATATGACAGTATAACTGTCATACCAAATATGAAAGTTATATAAACATAACTCCAAAACTGAACATGCATTATGTCTAAAAATGCCTAAAATATTGTATCTATGTGAGTTTTACAAGAATCAGTTAATTTGGTAAGGTGTACAATTACATAAATTAGGGGTTTACTCATAATGACAGTTAACTGCTACATTCAATTTGACTGTTATTTAAACATAACTCCCTAACCACACATGCAAAATAGGTTAATAAAGCCTAAAACAATGCATCCTTGTGAGTTTTACTCGAAACATATGCTATTTTAAGGCTTGCAAACACAAAAAGTAGTTTTTTTACTCATTTTGACAGTAATGTTCTTAAAATCCTGAGATAATGCAAAATAAGCAATAAAAATGTTTTTCAACATAATTCCTACACCAAACATGCAACATGTCTAATAATGCCTGAAGACGTGTATCTTTGTTGGTTTTACTAGAAAAATTATCTTTTGTAAGTTTTGCAAAGAGGCAAGTTAGTTTTTTTAATTCAATATGACAGTCTAACTGTCATACCAAATATGAAAGTTATATAAACAAAACTCCAAACCTAAACATCCATTATGTCTAAAATTGCCTGTAATATTGTATATATGTGAGTTTCACCAGAATCAGGTAATTTGGTAAGGTTTACAAATACAAAAATTTTTTTTTTTTCATAATGACAGTATAACTGCTACATTCAATTTGACTGTTATTTAAACATAACTTCCTAATCACACATGCAAATAGGTTAATAAAGCCTAAAACAATGCATCCTTGTGAGTTTTACTCGAAACATATGCTATTTTAAGGCTTGCAAACACAAAAAGTAGTTTTTTACTCATTATGACAGTAATGTTCTTAAAATCCTGAGATAATGCGAAATAAGCAATAAAAATGTTTTTCAACATAATTCCTACACCAAACATGCAACATGTCTGATAATGCGTGAAGATATGTATCTTTGTTAGTTTTACTAGAAAAATTATATTTTGTAAGTTTTGCAAAGAGGCAAGTTAGTTTTTTTAATGCAATATGACAGTATAACTGTCATACCAAATATGAAATATATATAAACATAACTCCAAAATTGAACATGCATTATGTCTAAAAATGCCTAAAATATTGTATCTATGTGAGTTTTACCAGAATCAGGTAATTTGGTAAGGTTTACAAATACAAAAATTGTTTTTTTTTCATAATGACAGTATAACTGCTACATTCAATTTGACTGTTATTTAAACATAACTTCCTAATCACACATGCAAATAGGTTAATAAAGCCTAAAACAATGCATCCTTGTGAGTTTTACTCGAAACATTTGCTATTTTAAGGCTTGCAAACACAAAAAGTAGTTTTTTACTCATTATGACAGAAAAGTTCTTAAAATCCTGAGATAATGCGAAATAAGCAATAAAAATGTTTTTCAACATAATTCCTACACCAAACATGCAACATGTCTAATAATGCCTGAAGACATGTATCTTTGTTTGTTTTACTAGAAAAAATATATTTTGTAAGTTTTGCAAAGAGGCAAGTTAGTTTTTTTAATTCAATATGACAGTATAACTGTCATACCAAATATGAAATATATATAAACATAACTTCAAAATTGAACATGCAATATGTCTAAAAATGCCTAAAATAATGTATCTATGTGAGTTTTACCAGAATCAGGTAATTTGGTAAGGTTTACAAATACAAAAATTGTTTTTTTTTCATAATGACAGTATAACTGCTACATTCAATTTGACTGTTATTTAAACATAACTTCCTAATCACACATGCAAATAGGTTAATAAAGCCTAAAACAATGCATCCTTGTGAGTTTTACTCGAAACATATGCTATTTTAAGGCTTGCAAACACAAAAAGTAGTTTTTTACTCATTATGACAGTAATGTTCTTAAAATCCTGAGATAATGCGAAATAAGCAATAAAAATGTTTTTCAACATAATTCCTACACCAAACATGCAACATGTCTGATAATGCGTGAAGATATGTATCTTTGTTAGTTTTACTGGAAAAATTATATTTTGTAAGTTTTGCAAAGAGGCAAATAAGTTTTTTTAATTCAATATGACATACCAAATATGAAAGTTATATAAACATAACTCCAAAACTGAACATGCATTATGTCTAAAAATGCCTAAAATATTGTATCTATGTGAGTTTTACAAGAATCAGTTATTTTGGTAAGGTGTACAATTACATAAATTAGGGGTTTACTCATAATGACAGTTAACTGCTACATTCAATTTGACTGTTATTTAAACATAACTCCCTAACCACACATGCAAAATAGGTTAATAAAGCCTAAAACAATGCATCCTTGTGAGTTTTACTCGAAACATATGCTATTTTAAGGCTTGCAAACACAAAAATAGTTTTTTACTCATTTTGACAGTAATGTTCTTAAAATCCTGAGATAATGCAAAATAAGCAATAAAAATGTTTTTCAACATAATTCCTACACCAAACATGCAACATGTCTAATAATGCCTGAAGACATGTATCTTTGTTAGTTTTACTAGAAAAATGATCTTTTATAAGTTTTGCAAAGAGGCAAATAAGTTTTTTTAATTCAATATGACAGTATAACTGTCATACCAAATATGAAAGTTATATAAACAAAACTCCAAACCTAAACATGCATTATGTCTAAAATTGCCTAAAATATTGTATCTATGTGAGTTTTACAAGAATCAGTTATTTTGGTAAGGTGTACAATTACATAAATTAGGGGTTTACTCATAATGACAGTTAATTGCTACATTCAATTTGACTGTTATTTAAACATAACTCCCTAACCACACATGCAAAATAGGTTAATAAAGCCTAAAACAATGCATCCTTGTGAGTTTTACTCGAAACATATGCTATTTTAAGGCTTGCAAACACAAAAAGTAGTTTTTTACTCATTTTGACAGTAATGTTCTTAAAATCCTGAGATAATGCAAAATAAGCAATAAAAATGTTTTTCAACATAATTCCTACACCAAACATGCAACATGTCTAATAATGCCTGAAGACATGTATCTTTGTTAGTTTTACTAGAAAAATGATCTTTTATAAGTTTTGCAAAGAGGCAAATAAGTTTTTTTAATTCAATATGACAGTATAACTGTCATACCAAATATGAAAGTTATATAAACAAAACTCCAAACCTAAACATGCATTATGTCTAAAATTGCCTGTAATATTGTATATATGTGAGTTTCACCAGAATCAGGTAATTTGGTAAGGTTTACAAATACAAAATTTTTTTTTCTTTTCATAATGACAGTATAACTGCTACATTCAATTTGACTGTTATTTAAACATAACTTCCTAATCACACATGCAAATAGGTTAATAAAGCCTAAAACAATGCATCCTTGTGGGTTTTACTCGAAACATATGCTATTTTAAGGCTTGCAAACACAAAAAGTAGTTTTTTACTCATTATGACAGTAATGTTCTTAAAATCCTGAGATAATGCGAAATAAGCAATAAAAATGTTTTTCAACATAATTCCTACACCAAACATGCAACATGTCTGATAATGCGTGAAGATATGTATCTTTGTTAGTTTTACTAGAAAAATTATATTTTGTAAGTTTTGCAAAGAGGCATGTTAGTTTTTTTAATGCAATATGACAGTATAACTGTCATACCAAATATGAAATATATATAAACATAACTCCAAAATTGAACATGCATTATGTCTAAAAATGCCTAAAATATTGTATCTATGTGAGTTTTACCAGAATCAGGTAATTTGGTAAGGTTTACAAATACAAAAATTGTTTTTTTTTCATAATGACAGTATAACTGCTACATTCAATTTGACTGTTATTTAAACATAACTTCCTAATCACACATGCAAATAGGTTAATAAAGCCTAAAACAATGCATCCTTGTGAGTTTTACTCGAAACATATGCTATTTTAAGGCTTGCAAACACAAAAAGTAGTTTTTTACTCATTATGACAGTAAAGTTCTTAAAATCCTGAGATAATGCAAAATAAGCAATAAAAATGTTTTTCAACATAATTCCTACACCAAACATGCAACATGTCTAATAATGCCTGAAGACATGTATCTTTAATAGTTTTACTAGAAAAATGATCTTTTATAAGTTTTGCAAAGAGGCAAATAAGTTTTTTTAATTCAATATGACAGTATAACTGTCATACCAAATATGAAAGTTATATAAACAAAACTCCAAACCTAAACATGCATTATGTCTAAAATTGCCTGTAATATTGTATATATGTGAGTTTCACCAGAATCAGGTAATTTGGTAAGGTTTACAAATACAAAAATTTTTTTTTTTTCATAATGACAGTATAACTGCTACATTCAATTTGACTGTTATTTAAACATAACTTCCTAATCACACATGCAAATAGGTTAATAAAGCCTAAAACAATGCATCCTTGTGGGTTTTACTCGAAACATATGCTATTTTAAGGCTTGCAAACACAAAAAGTAGTTTTTTACTCATTATGACAGTAATGTTCTTAAAATCCTGAGATAATGCGAAATAAGCAATAAAAATGTTTTTCAACATAATTCCTACACCAAACATGCAACATGTCTGATAATGCGTGAAGATATGTATCTTTGTTAGTTTTACTAGAAAAATTATATTTTGTAAGTTTTGCAAAGAGGCATGTTAGTTTTTTTAATGCAATATGACAGTATAACTGTCATACCAAATATGAAATATATATAAACATAACTCCAAAATTGAACATGCATTATGTCTAAAAATGCCTAAAATATTCTATCTATGTGAGTTTTACCAGAATCAGGTAATTTGGTAAGGTTTACAAATACAAAAATTGTTTTTTTTTCATAATGACAGTATAACTGCTACATTCAATTTGACTGTTATTTAAACATAACTTCCTAATCACACATGCAAATAGGTTAATAAAGCCTAAAACAATGCATCCTTGTGAGTTTTACTCGAAACATTTCCAATTTAAGGCTTGCAAACACAAAAAGTAGTTTTTTACTCATTATGACAGAAAAGTTCTTAAAATCCTGAGATAACGCGAAATAAGCAATAAAAATGTTTTTCAACATAATTCCTACACCAAACATGCAACATGTCTGATAATGCCTGAAGACATGTATCTTTGTTAGTTTTACTAGAAAAATTATATTTTGTAAGTTTTGCAAAGAAGCAAGTTAGTTTTTTTAATTCAATATGACAGTATAACTGTCATACCAAATATGAAATATATATAAACATAACTCCAAAATTGAACATGCATTATGTCTAAAAATGCCTAAAATATTGTATCTATGTGAGTTTTACCAGAATCAGGTAATTTGGTAAGGTTTACAAATACAAAAATTGTTTTTTTTTCATAATGACAGTATAACTGCTACATTCAATTTGACGTTTATTTAAACATAACTTCCTAATCACACATGCAAATAGGTTAATAAAGCCTAAAACAATGCATCCTTGTGAGTTTTATTTGAAACATATGCTATTTTAAGGCTTGCAAACACAAAAAGTAGTTTTTTACTCATTATGACAGTAATGTTCTTAAAATCCTGAGATAATGCGAAATAAGCAATAAAAATGTTTTTCAACATAATTCCTACACCAAACATGCAACATGTCTGATAATGCGTGAAGATATGTATCTTTGTTAGTTTTACTAGAAAAATTATATTTTGTAAGTTTTGCAAAGAGGCAAGTTAGTTTTTTTAATTCAATATGACAGTATAACTGTCATACCAAATATGAAATATATATAAACATAACTCCAAAATTGAACATGCATTATGTCTAAAAATGCCTAAAATATTGTATCTATGTGAGTTTTACCAGAATCAGGTAATTTGGTAAGGTTTACAAATACAAAAATTGTTTTTTTTTCATAATGACAGTATAACTGCTACATTCAATTTGACTGTTATTTAAACATAACTTCCTAATCACACATGCAAATAGGTTAATAAAGCCTAAAACAATGCATCCTTGTGAGTTTTACTCGAAACATTTGCTATTTTAAGGCTTGCAAACACAAAAAGTAGTTTTTTACTCATTATGACAGTAAAGTTCTTAAAATCCTGAGATAATGCGAAATAAGCAATAAAAATGTTTTTCAACATAATTCCTACACCAAACATGCAACATGTCTAATAATGCCTGAAGACATGTATCTTTGTTAGTTTTACTAGAAAAATTATATTTTGTAAGTTTTGCAAGAGGCAAGTTAGTTTTTTTAATGTACTATGACAGTATAACTGTCATACAAAATATGAAAGTTATATAAACATAACTCCAAAACTAAACATGGATTATGTCTAAAAATGCCTAAAATATTGTATCTCTGAGAGTTTTACAAGAATCAGTTAATTTGGTAAGGTGTACATTTACATAAATTAGGGGTTTACTCATAATGACAGTTAACTGCTACATTCAATTTGACTGTTATTTAAGCTTAACTCCCTAACCACACATGCAAATAGGTTAAAAAAAAGCCTGAAACAATGCATCCTTGTGAGTTTTACTCGAAACATATGCTATTTTAAGGCTTGCAAACACAAAAAGTAGTTTTTTACTCATTATGACAGTAATAAATGGCTAATTATGCCTGGAGAAATGTATCTTTGTGAGTTTTCCTGGAAAACGTTTTTTTTTATAAGGTTTGTAAAGAAACAAGTTAGTTTTTTCACTTAATATGACAGTATAACTGTCATACTAAATATGAAAGTTAAATAAACATTACTCCAAAACCAAACTTGCAATACGTCTACAAATGCCTGTAATAGTGAATCTATGTGAGTTTGACCAGAATCAGGTATTTTTTTGTAAGGTTTACGAATACAAAAATTGGGTTTTACTCATAATGACAGTATAACTGCCATATTCAAAATAACAGTTATTTAAACATAACTCCTAAACCAAACATGCTAAATGGCTAATAATGCCTGGAGAAATGTATCTTTGCGAGTTTTACTAGAAACAAATATTTTTAAGGTTTGTAAAGAAATGTTGTTGTTTTTTTTTACTCAATATGATGGTATAACTGTCTCTCTGAGCTGCCACCTTAACGTGGTAGAGGAGTTTGCGTGTCCCAATGATCCTAGGAGCTATGTTGTCCGGGGGCTTTATGCCCCCTGGTAGGGTCTCCCAAGACAAACTGGTCCTATGAGGGATCAGACAAAGAGCAGCTCGAAGACCTCCATGAATAATAAAAAACAAGGACCCAGATTTCCCTCGCCCGGACGCGGGTCACCGGGACCCCCTCTGGAGCCAGGCCCGGAGGTGGGGCACGATGGCGAGCGCCTGACATGGGGCCCGGCCGGGCACAGCCCGAAGAGGCAACGTGGGTCCCCCCTCCAATGGGCTCACCATCCATAGCAGGGGTCATAGAGGTCGGGTGCGATGTGAGCTGGGCGGCAGCCGAAGGCAGGGCACTTGGCGGTCCGATCCTCGGCTACAGAAGCTAGCTCTTGGGACGTGGAACGTCACCTCGCTGGGGGGGAAGGAGCCTGAGCTAGTGCGCGAAGTGGAGAAGTTCCGGTTAGATATAGTCGGACTCACTTCGACGCACAGCAAGAGCTCTGGAACCAGTTCTCTCGAGAGGGGCTGGACTCTCTTCCACTCTGGTGTTGCCGGCAGTGAAAGGCGACGGGCTGGGGTGGCAATTCTTGTTTCCCCCCGGCTCAGAGCCTGTACGTTGGAGTTCAACCCGGTGGACGAGAGGGTAGCTTCCCTCCGCCTTCGGGTGGGGGAACGGGTCCTGACTGTGGTTTGCGCTTACGCGCCAAACCGAAGCTCAGAGTACCCACCCTTTTTGGATTCACTCGAGGGAGTACTTGAGAGTGCTCCCCCGGGTGATTCCCTCATGCTACTGGGGGACTTCAATGCTCATGTTGGCAACGACAGTGAAACCTGGAGAGGCGTGATTGGGAAGAATGGCTGCCCGGATCTGAACCCGAGCGGTGTTTTGTTATTGGACTTTTGTGCCCGTCACAGATTTTCCATAACGAACACCATGTTCAAACATAAGGGTGTCCATATGTGCACTTGGCACCAGGACACCCTAGGCCGCAGTTCCATGATCGACTTTGTAGTTGTGTCATCGGATTTGCGGCCTCATGTTTTGGATACTCGGGTGAAGAGAGGGGCGGAGCTTTCTACCGATCACCACCTGTTGGTGAGTTGGCTGCGATGGTGGGGGAGGATGCCGGACAGACCTGGCAGGCCCAAACGCATTGTGAGGGTTTGCTGGGAACGTCTGGCAGAGTCTCCTGTCAGAGAGAGTTTCAATTCCCATCTCCGGAAGAACTTTGAACATGTCACGAGGGAGGTGCTGGACATTGAGTCCGAATGGACCATGTTCCGCGCCTCTATTGTCGAGGCGGCTGATTGGAGCTGTGGCCGCAAGGTAGTTGGTGCTTGTCGTGGCGGTAATCCTAGAACCCGTTGGTGGACACCGGCGGTGAGGGATGCCGTCAAGCTGAAGAAGGAGTCCTATCGGGTTCTTTTGGCTCATAGGACTCCTGAGGCAGCGGACAGGTACCGACAGGTGTGCGGCTTCAGCGGTCGCAGAGGCAAAAACTCGGACATGGGAGGAGTTCGGGGAAGCGCTGGAAAATGACTTCCGGACGGCTTCGAAGCAATTCTGGACCACCAGCCGCCGCCTCAGGAAGGGGAAGCAGTGCACTATCAACACCGTGTATGGCGAGGATGTTGTTCTGCTGACCTCGACTGCGGACTGTGGATCGGTGGAGGGAATACTTCGAAGACCTCCTCAATCCCACCAACACGTCTTCTTATGAGGAAGCAGTGCCTGGGGAGTCTGTGGTGGGCTCTCCTATTTCTGGGGCTGAGGTTGCTGAGGTAGTTAAAAAGCTCCTCGGTGGCAAGGCCCCAGGGCTAGATGAGATCCGCCCGGAGTTCCTTAAGGCTCTGGATGCTGTGGGGCTGTCTTGGTTGACAAGACTCTGCAGCATCGCGTGGACATCGGGGGCAGTACCTCTGGATTGGCAGACCGGGGTGGTGGTTCCTCTCTTTAAGAAGGGGAACCGGAGGGTGTGCTCTAACTATCGTGGGATCACACTCCTCAGCCTTCCCGGTAAGGTCTCTTCAGGTGTACTGGAGAGGAGGCTACGCCGGTTAGTCGAACCTCGGATTCAGGAGGAACAGTGTGGTTTTCGTCCTGGTCGTGGAACTGTGGACCAGCTCTATACTCTCGGCAGGGTCCTTGAGGGTACATGGGAGTTTGCCCAACCAGTCTACATGTGTTTTGTGGACTTGGAGAAGGCATTCGACCGTGTCCCTCGGGAAGTCCTGTGGGGAGTGCTCAGAGAGTATGGGGTATCGGACTGTCTGATTGTGGCAGTCCGCTCTCTGTATGCTCAGTGCCAGAGCTTGGTCCGCATTGCCGGCAGTAAGTCGGACACGTTTCCAGTGAGGGTTGGACTCCGCCAAGGCTGCCCTTTGTCACCGATTCTGTTCATAACTTTTATGGACAGAATTTATAGGCGCAGTCAAGGCGTTGAGGGGATCTGGTTTGGTGGCTGCAGGATTAGGTCTCTGCTTTATGCAGATGATGTGGTCCTGTTGGCTTCATCTGGCCAGGATCTTCAGCTCTCACTGGATCGGTTCGCAGCCGAGTGTGAAGCGACTGGGATGGACCATGGACTCGGACCTCCAAGTCCCAGTGCATGGTTCTCGCTAACCCGGTCATGAGCTTTGGGTTATGACCGAAAGGACAAGATCACGGGTACAAGCGGCCGAAATGATTTTCCTCCGCCGGGTGGCGGGGCTCTCCCTTAGAGATAGGGTGTGAGAAGCTCTGCCATCCGGGGAGAGCTCAAAGTAAAGCCGCTGCTCCTCCACATCGAGAGTAGCCAGATGAGGTGGTTCGGGCATCTGGTCAGGATGCCACCCGAACGCCTCCCTAGGGAGGTGTTTAGGGCACCTCCGACCGGTAGGAGGCCACGGGGAAGACCCAGGACACGTTGGGAAGACTATGTCTCCCGGCTGGCCTGGGAACGCCTCGGGGTCCCACAGGAAGAGCTGGACGAAGTGGCTGGGGAGAGGGAAGTCTGGGCTTCCCTGCTTAGGCTGCTGCCCCCGCGACCCGACTTCGGATAAGCGGAAGAAGATGGATGGATGGATGGATAAATATAAAAGTAATATAAACATCATTCCAAAACCAAACTCCTAAACCAAACTTGCAATCCGTCTTAAACTGCCTGTAATATTGAATCTATATGAGTTTTACCAGAATCAGGTATTTTGGTAAGGTTTACAAATACAAAACTTGGGTTTTACTCATAATGACAGTATAACTGCATTATTTGATATGACAGTTATTTAAACATAACTCCTAAACCAAACATAATAAATAGCTAATAATGCCTGGAAAAATGTATATAAACATAACTCCAAAACCAAACATGCATTATGTCTAAAAATGCCTGTAATATTGTATCTATGTGAGTTTTACCAGAATCAGGAATTTTGGTAAGGTTTATAAATACAAAAATTAGGTTTTACTCATAATGACAGTATAACTGCCACCCTCAATATGACGGTTATGTAACATAACTCCTAAACCACAATTGCAAAATGGCTAATAATGCCTGGAGAAATGTATCTTTGTGAGTTTTACAGGAAAAAAAATATTTTGTAAGGTTTGATAAGACACAAAATAGTTTTTTTTTATTCAATATGTTTGTATAACTGTCATAATAAATGTAAAAGTTATATAAACATAACTCCAATACCAAACATGCAATCCGTCTAAAAATGCCTGTTATATTGAATCTATGTGAGTTTTACTAGAATCAGGTATTTTGTTAAGGTTTACAAATACAAAAATTAGGTTTTACTCACTATGACAGTATACTGTCACATTCAATCTGACAATCTTATTTAAACACAAATTCTAAACCACGGATGCAAAGTGGCTAATAATAACTGGAGAAATGTATTTTTGTGAGTTTTACTGGAAAAAAAATATTTTGTAAAGTTTGTATAGACACAAGTTAGTTTTTTTTACTCAATATGATGGAAACATGCTTTATGTCTAAAAAAAATCCTGTAATATTTTATCCATGTGAGTTTTATCAGAGTAAGTTATTTTGGTAATTTTACAAATACAAAAAATAGGTTTTACTCATAATGACAGTGCCACACGCAATATGACAGTTATTTAAACATAACTCTAAACCAAACATGGTTAATGGCTAATCATGCCTGGAGAAATGTATCTTTGTGAGTTTTACTGGAAAACATTTTTTTTTAAGGTTTATAAAGACACAAGTTAGTTTTTTTTACTCAATATGACAGTATAACTCTAATACTAAATGTAAAACATATATAAACATAACTCCAAAACAGAACATGCATTATGTTTAAAAATGCCTGTAATTTTGTATCCATGCGAGTTTTACGAAAATCAATTGTTGTAGTAAGGTTTGCAATTACAAAATATTGGTTTTACTCACCATGATAGTATACTGTCACATTCAATTTGACAGTTATTTAAACATAACTACCAAACCACACATGCAAAATGGCTATAATGCCTGGAGAAATGTATCTTTGTGAGATTACTGGAAAAACATATTTTGTAAGGTTTGTAAAGAAAAAAGTTTTTTTTTTTTTACTCAATATGATGGTATAACTGTCAAACTAAATATAAAAGTAATATAAACATAATTCCTAAACCAAACTTGCAATCCGTCTTAAACTGCCTGTAATATTGAATCTATATGAGTTTTACCAGAATCAGGTATTTTGGTAAGGTTTACAAATACAAAACTTGGGTTTTACTCATAATGACAGTATAACTGCATTATTTGATATGACAGTTATTTAAACATAACTCCTAAACCAAACATGATAAATAGCTAATAATGCCTGGAAAAATGTATATAAACATAACTCCAAAACCAAACATGCATTATGTCTAAAAATGCCTGTAATATTGTATCTATGTGAGTTTTACCAGAATCAGGAATTTTGGTAACGTTTATAAATACAAAAATTAGGTTTTACTCATAATGACAGTATAACTGCCACCCTCAATATGACGGTTATGTAACATAACTCCTAAACCACAAATGCAAAATGGCTAATAATGCCTGGAGAAATGTATCTTTGTGAGTTTTACAGGAAAAAAAATATTTTGTAAGGTTTGATAAGACACAAAATAGTTTTTTTTTATTCAATATGTTTGTATAACTGTCATAATAAATGTAAAAGTTATATAAACATAACTCCAATACCAAACATGCAATCCGTCTAAAAATGCCTGTTATATTGAATCTATGTGAGTTTTACTAGAATCAGGTATTTTGTTAAGGTTTACAAATACAAAAATTAGGTTTTACTCACTATGACAGTATACTGTCACATTCAATCTGACAATCTTATTTAAACACAAATTCTAAACCACGGATGCAAAGTGGCTAATAATAACTGGAGAAATGTATTTTTGTGAGTTTTACTGGAAAAAAAATATTTTGTAAAGTTTGTATAGACACAAGTTAGTTTTTTTTACTCAATATGATGGAAACATGCTTTATGTCTAAAAAAAATCCTGTAATATTTTATCCATGTGAGTTTTATCAGAGTAAGTTATTTTGGTAATTTTACAAATACAAAAAATAGGTTTTACTCATAATGACAGTGCCACACGCAATATGACAGTTATTTAAACATAACTCTAAACCAAACATGGTTAATGGCTAATCATGCCTGGAGAAATGTATCTTTGTGAGTTTTACTGGAAAACATTTTTTTTTAAGGTTTATAAAGACACAAGTTAGTTTTTTTTACTCAATATGACAGTATAACTCTAATACTAAATGTAAAACATATATAAACATAACTCCAAAACAGAACATGCATTATGTTTAAAAATGCCTGTAATTTTGTATCCATGCGAGTTTTACGAAAATCAATTGTTGTAGTAAGGTTTGCAATTACAAAATATTGGTTTTACTCACCATGATAGTATACTGTCACATTCAATTTGACAGTTATTTAAACATAACTACCAAACCACACATGCAAAATGGCTATAATGCCTGGAGAAATGTATCTTTGTGAGATTACTGGAAAAACATATTTTGTAAGGTTTGTAAAGAACCAATTTAGTTTTTTTTACTTAATATGATGAGGTGGCGACATTTCCAGGGTGTACCCCGCCTTCCGCTCGATTGTAGCTGACATAGGCTCCAGCGCCCCCCGCGACCCCGAAGGGAATAAGCGGTAGAAAATGGATGGATGGATGGACATCCATTAAAAAATGCCTGTAATATTGTATCACTCCTCTCTGAGCTGCCACCTTAACGTGGTAGAGGAGTTTGCGTGTCCCAATGATCCTAGGAGCTATGTTGTCCGGGGGCTTTATGCCCCCTGGTAGGATCTCCCAAGACAAACTGGTCCTAGGTGAGGGATCAGACAAAGAGCAGCTCGAAGACCTCCATGAAATATAAAAAACAAGGACCCAGATTTCCCTCGCCCGGACGCGGGTCACCGGGGCCCCCCTCTGGAGCCAGGCCCGGAGGTGGGGCACGATGGCGAGCACCTGGTGGCCGGGCCTGCCCCCATGGGGCCCGGCCGGGCACAGCCCGAAGAGGCAACGTGGGTCCCCCCTCCAATGGGCTCACCACCCATAGCAGGGGTCATGGAGGTCGGGTGCAATGTGAGCTGGGCGGCAGCCGAAGGCAGGGCACTTGGCGGTCCGATCCTCGGCTACAGAAGCTAGCTCTTGGGACGTGGAACGTCACCTCGCTGGGGGGGAAGGAGCCTGAGCTAGTGCGCGAGGTGGAGAAGTTCCGGCTAGATATAGTCGGACTCACTTCGAATGGTTTGGTGGCTGCAGGATTAGGTCTCTGCTTTTTGCAGATGATGTGGTCCTGATGGCTTCATCTGGCCAGGATCTTCAGCTCTCACTGGATCGGTTCGCAGCCGAGTGTGAAGCGACTGGGATGAGAATCAGCACCTCCAAGTCCGAGTCCATGGTTCTCGCCCGGAAAAGGGTGGAGTGCCATCTCCGGGTTGGGGAGGAGATTTTGCCCCAAGTGGAGGAGTTCAAGTACCTCGGAGTCTTGTTCACGAGTGGGGGAAGAGTGGATCGTGAGATCGACAGGCGATCGGTGCGGCGTCTTCAGTAATGCGGACGCTGTATCGATCCGTTGTGGTGAAGAAGGAGCTGAGCCGGAAGGCAAAGCTCTCAATTTACCGGTCGATCTACGTTCCCATCCTCACCTATGGTCATGAGCTTTGGGTTATGACCGAAAGGACAAGATCACGGGTACAAGCGGCCGAAATGAGTTTCCTCCGCCGGGTGGCGGGGCTCTCCATTAGACATAGGGTGAGAAGCTCTGCCATCCGGGAGGAGCTCAAAGTAAAGCCGCTGCTCCTCCACATCGAGAGGAGCCAGATGAGGTGGTTCGGGCATCTGGTCAGGATGCCACCCGAACGCCTCCCTAGGGAGGTGTTTATGGCACGTCTGACCGGTAGGAGGCCGCGGGGAAGACCCAGGACACGTTGGGAAGACTATATCTCCCGGCTGGCCTGGGAACGCCTCGGGGTCCCCTGGGAGGAGCTGGACGAAGTGGCTGGGGAGAGGGAAGTCTGGGCTTCCCTGCTTAGGCTGCTGCCCCCGCGACCCGACCTCGGATAAGCGGAGGAAGATGGATGGATGGATATTGTATCAATGTGAGTTTTACTAAAATCAGTTGTTTTTGTAAGTTTTGCAAATACAAAATATTGGTTTTACTCACTATGACATTGTACTGTCACATTCAATCTGACAGCTATTTAAACATAACTCCTAAACCACACATGCACAATGACTAATAATGCCGAGAAAAATGTATCTCTCTGAATTTTATTGGAAAAAAATATTTTTTAAGGTTTTTAAAATTACAAGTTTGTTATTTTTTACTCAATTTGACAGTATAACTGTCATACTGAATATGAAAGTTATATACACATAACTCTAAAACCAAACTTGCAATCCGTCTAAAAATGCCTGTGATTATGAATCTATGTGAGTTTAACCAAAATCAGGTATTTTGGTAAGGTTTACAAATACAAAAATTAGGTTTTACTCATAATGACAGTATAACTGCCACACGCAATATGACAGTTTTTTAAACATAACTCCTAAAAAAACAAATGCAAAATGACTAATAATGCCTGGAAAAATGTATCTTTGTGAAATTTAATGAAAAAAAAATATTTTGTAAGGTTTGTAAAGACACAAATTAGTTTTTTTTATTCAATATGATGGTATAACTGTCATACTAAATATGAAAGTTGTATGAACATAACTGCAACACCAAACATGTTTTATGTCTATGTGTAATATTGTATCTATGTGAGTTTTACCAGAATCAGGTATTTTGGTAAGGTTTACAAATACAAAAATTAGGTTTTACTCACTATGACAGTATACTGTCACATTCAATCTGACAGTTATGTAAACATAACTCCTAAACCACACATGCAAAATGGCTAATAATGCCTGGAGAAATGTATCTTTGTGAGTTTTACTAGGAAAAACAATTTGTAAGGTTTGTAAAGACACACGTTAGTTTTTTTTACTCAATATGACAGTATAACTGTCATACTACATGCAGAAAATATATAAACATGACTCCAAAACCAAACTTGCAATCCGTCTAAAAATGTCTGTAATATTGAATCTATGTGAGTTTTACCAAAATGAGGTATTTTGGTAAGGTTGACAAATAAAAAAAATAGGTTTTACTGATAGTGACATTATAAGTGCCACACTCAATATGACAGTTATTTAAACATAAGTCATAAACGACACATGAAAATGGCTATTAAACCTGGAGAAATGTATCTTTGTTAGTTTTACTAGAGTAATGATCTTTTGTAAGGTTTACAAAGACACAAGTTTTTTTACTCAATATGACGGTATAACTGTCAAACTAAAAAAAGTTATAGAAACATAACTCCAAAACCAAACTCAAAAACCAAACATGCAATCCATTTAAAAATGCCTGTAATATTAAATATATGTGAGTTTTATCAGAATCAGGTATTGTGGTAAGGTTTACAATACCAAAATTAGGTTTTACTCATAATGACAGTATAACTGCCACGCTCAATATGACAGTTATTTAAACATAACTCCTAAAACACACATGCAAAATGACTAATAATGCGTGGAAAAATGTATCTTTGTGATTTTTACTGGAAAAAAATATTTTGTAAGGTTTGTAAAGATACTGTTTTTTTTTTTTTTTTTAACTCAATATGATGGTATAACTGTCATACTAAAAATGAAAGTTTTATAAACATAACTCCAAAACCAAACTTGCAATTCGTAAAAAAAATGGCTGTAATATTGAATATATTTGATTTTTACCAGAATCAGGTATTTTGGTAAGGATTACAAATACAAAAATTAGGTTTTACTCATATTGACAGATAACCGCCAAATTGTTTTACACATAACTCATAAACAAAACATGCTAAATGGCTAATAATGCCTGGAGAAAAGTATCTTTGTGAGTTTTACTGGAAAAAAATAAATAAAAATGGTAAGGTTTGTAAAGACACAAGTTAGTTTTTTCTAACTCAAAAAGACAGTATAACTGTCATACTAAATGGAAAAGTTATATAAACATAACTCCAAAACCAAACATGCATTATGTCTAAGAATGCCTGAAATGATGTATCCATGTGAGTTATACTAGAATCAGTTGTTTTTGTAAGTTTTGCAAATACAAAATATTGGTTTTACTCACTATGACAGTATACTGTCACATTCGATCTGACAGTTATTTAAACATAACTCCTAAACCACATATTCAAAATGACTAATAATGCCTGGAGAAATGTATCTCTGTGAATTTTTCTGGAAAAAAATATTTTTTACAACACAATTTTTTTTTACTCAAAATGACAGCAGTATACTGTCATAGTGAGTAAAACCTTATTTTTGTATTTGTAAACCTTACCAAAATACCTGATTGTAGTAAAACTCACATAGATACAATATTACAGGCATTTTTTGAACATAATGCATGTTTGGTTTTGGAGTTATGTTTATATAACTTTCATATTTAGTATGACAGTTTTACTGTCATATTAAGTAAAAAAAAAAAACTAACTTGTGTCTTTACAAACCTTACAAAATATATATTTTTTTTTTTCAGTAAAACTCACAAAGGCATTATTAGTCATTTTGTATGTGTGGTTTAGGAGTTATGTTTAAATAACTGTCAGATTGAATGTGACAGCATACTGTCATAGTGAGTAAATTCAATATTTTCTATTTTCAAACCTTAAAAAAACAACTGATTCTAGTAAAACTCACATGGATACAATGTTACAGGCATTTTTAGACATAATGCATGTTTGGTTTTGGAGTTTTGTTTATATACATTTTACATTTAGTATGACAGTTATACTGTCATATGGAGTAAAAAACAACTAACTTGTGTCTTTACAAACCTTACTAAAATGTTGTTTTTTTCAGGAAAACTCACAAAGATGCATTTCTCCAGTCATTATTAGCCATTTAGCATGTTTGGTTTAGGAGTTATGTTTAAATAACTGTCATTTTGAACGTTGCAGTTATACTGTCATTATGAGTAAAACCAAATTTTTGTATTTGTAAACCTTACCAAAATCCCTGTTTGTGGTAAAACTCACATAGATTCAATATTACATGCATTTTTAGACGGATTGCATGTTTGGTTTTGAAGTTATGTTCATATAACTTTCAAATTTAGTAAGACAGTTATACCATCATATTGAATAAAAAAAACAAACTTGTGTCCGAACAAACCTTACAAAATATATTTTTTCCAGTAAAACACACAAAAATAAATTTCTCCAGGCATTATTAGCCATTTTGCATGTGTGGTTTAGGAGTTATGTTTAAATAACTGTCAGATTGAATGTAACAGTATACTGTCATAGTGAGTAAAACCAATATTTTGTATTTGAAAACCTTACAAAAACAACTGATTCTACTAAAACTCACATGGATACAATATTACAGGCATTTTTAGACATAATGCATGTTTGTTTTTGGAGTTATAATTATATAACTTTTACATTTAGTATGACAGTTATACTGTCATATTGAGTAAAAAAAATAAATAACTTGTGTCTTTAAAAACCTTACAAAATATTTTTTTTTTCCCAGTAAAACTCACAAAGATAAATTTTTCCAGGCATTATTAGCCATTTTGCATGTGAGGTTTAGGAGTTATATTTAAATAACTGTCATATTGCGTGTGGCAGTTATACTGTCATTATGAGTAAAACCTAATTGTTGTATTTGTGAACCTTACCAAAATACCTGTTTGTGGTAAAACTCACATAGATTCAATATTACAGGCATTTTTAGATGGATTGCATGTTTGGTTTTGAAGTTATGTTTATATAACTTTTAAATTTAGTAAGACAGTTATACCATCATATTGAGTAAAATAAACTAACTTGTGTCCAAACAAACCTTACAAAATATTTTTTTTCCAGTAAAACTCACAAAAATACATTTCTCCAGGCATTATTAGTCACTTTGAATGTGTGGTTTAGGAGTTATGTTTAAATAACTGTCAGATTGAATGTGACAGTATACTGTCATAGTGAGTAAAACCAATATTTTGTATTCCCAAAACTTACAAAAACAACTGATTCTAGTAAAACTCACATGGATACATCATTACAGGCAATTTTAGATATAATGCATGTTTGGTTTTGTAGTTATGTTTATACAACTTTTACATTAAGTATGACAGTTATACTGTCATATTGAGTAAAACAAAACTAACTTGTGTCTTTACAAACCATACAAAATAATGTTTTTCCAGTAAAACTCACAAAGACACCTTTCTCCAGGCATTATTAGCCATATAGCATGTTTGGTTTAGGAGTTATGTTTAAATA
Source organism: Nerophis lumbriciformis (assembly GCF_033978685.3). Lineage (NCBI taxonomy): Eukaryota > Metazoa > Chordata > Actinopteri > Syngnathiformes > Syngnathidae > Nerophis > Nerophis lumbriciformis. The sequence continues at coordinate 21,641,127 of NC_084585.2, forward strand.
TTTGTCATTTTGAACATGGTAGTTATACTGTCATTATGAGTAAAACCAAATTTTTTTATTTGTAAACCTTACCAAAATACCTGTTACTGGAAAACAATATTTTGTAAGGTTTGTATGGACACAGATTAGTTTCTTTTACTCAATATGACAGTATAACTGTCATACTAAATATGAAAGTTATATAAACATAACTCTAAAACCAAACATGCAATCCGTCTAAAAATGCCTGTAATATTGTATCTATATGAGTTTTACTACAATCAGGTATTTTGGTAAGGTTTACAAATACAACAATTAGGTTTTACTCATAATGACAGTATAACTGCCACACGCAATATGACAGTTATTTAAATATAACTCCTAAACCTCACATGCAAAATGGCTAATAATGCCTGGAAAAATCTATCTTTGTGAGTTTTACTGGGGAAAAAAATATATTTTGTAAGGTTTTTAATGACACAAGTTTTTTTCTTTTTTACTCAATATGACAGTATAACTCTCATACTTAATGTAAAAGTTATATAATTATAACTCCAAAACCAAACATGCATTATGTCTAAAAATGCCTGTAATATTGTATCCATGTGAGTTTTACTAGAATCAGTTGTTTTTGTAAGGTTTTCAAATACAAAATATTGGTTTTACTCACTATGACAGTATACTGTCACATTCAATCTGACAGTTATTTAAACATAACTCCTAAACCACACATACAAAATGACTAATAACGCATGGAGAAAAGTTTATTTGTGAGTTTTAAACTGTCAGATTGAATGTGACAGTATACTGTCATAGTGAGTAAAACCAGTATTTTGTATTTGCAAAAATTACAAAAACAACTTATTCTAGTAAAACTCACATGGATACAATATTACAGGCATTTTTAGACATAATGCATGTTTGGTTTTGGAGTTATATTAATATGATGAGATGGCGACTTTTCCAGGGTGTACCCCGCCTTCCGCCGGATTGTAGCTGAGATAGGCTCCAGCGCCCCCCGCCACCCCGAAGGGAATAAACGGTAGAAAATGGATGGATGGTTGGACAGTATAACTGTCATACTAAATGTAAAAGTAGTATAAACATAACTCCAAAACCCAACATGCACCAAAATACCTGATTCTTGTAAAACCCACATCGATACAATATTACAGGAATTATTAGACATAAAGTATGTATGGCTTTGGAGTTATGTTTATATAACTTTCATATTTAGTATGACAGTTATACCATCATATTAAGTAAAAAAAACTAATTTGTGTCTTTACAAACCTTACAAAATATTGTTTTCCTGTAAAATTCACCAATATACATTTCTCTAGGCATTTTTACTCATTTTGCATTTGTGTTTTAGTAGTTATGTTTAAATAACTGTCATATTGAGTGTGGCAGTTATTCTGTCACTATGAGTGATTTGCAAACCTTACCAAAATACCTGATTCTGATAAAACTTACATATAATAAATATTATAGACATTTTTAGACGGATTGCATGTTTGGTTTTGAAGTTATGTTTATAAAACTTTCATATATAGTATGACAGCTATACTGTAAAATTAAGTTAAAAAAAACTAGCGTGTGTCTTTTCAAACCTTACAAAATATTTGTTCCAGTAAAATTCACAAAGATTCATTCCTCCAGGCATTATTAGCCATTTTGTCAGATTGATTGTGACAGTATACTCTCATTATGAGTAAAACTAATATTTTGTATTTGTAAACCTTACAAAAACAACTAATTCTAGTAAAACTCACGTAGATGAAAAATTATAGGAATTTTTAGACATAATGCATGTTTGGTTTTGGAGTTATGTTTAAATAAATGTCATATTGAATGTGGCAGTATACTGTCATTATGACAGTATACTGTTGACAAAGTTGTATTTGTCAACTTTACCAAAATACCTGATTCTGGTAAAACTAAAAAAGATACAATATTACAGGCATTTTTAGACAAAATGCATTTTGGTTTTGGAGTTATGTTTATATAACTTTCATATTTAGTATGACAGACAGTTCATCATATTAAAAAAATAATAATAATTTGTGTCTTTATAAACCTTACACATTATTTTTTTCCCAGTAAAACTCACAAAGATACATTTCTCCAGGCATTATTAGTCATTTATCATGTTTGGTTTAGGAGTCATGTCATACCTGTCATATCAAATGTTGCAGTTATACTGTCATTATGAGTAAAACCCAAGTTTTGTATTTATAAACCTTACCAAAAAACCTGATTCTGGCAAAACTCACATAGATTCAATACAACAGGCAGTTTAAGACAGACTGCAAGTTTGGTTTAGGAGTTTGGTTTTGGAATTATGTTTATCTAACTTTCATATTTAGAATGACAGAAATACCATCATATTGAGTAAAAAAAAAAACTAACTTTTGTCTTTACAAACCTTACAAAATATTTTTTTTCTAGTAAAAGTCACAAAGATTCATTTCTCCAGACATTATTAGCCATTTAGCATATTTGGTTTAGGAATTATGTTTAAATAACTGTTATTTTGAATATGGCAGTTATACTGTCATTATGAGTAAAACCCAATTTTTGTATTTGTAAACCTTACCAAAATAACCGATTCTGGTAAAACTCACATATATTCAATATTACAGGCATTTTTAGACAGATTGCAAGTTTGGTTTTGGTGTTATATCTATTCAACTTTCATATTTAGTATGACAGTTAAAATGTCATATTGAGTAAAAAAAAGCTAACTTGTGTCTTTACAAACCTTACAAACTATTTTTTTCCTGTAAAACTTACAAAGATACATTTCTCCAGGCAGTATTTGACATTTTGCTTGCATGGTTTAGGAGTTATGTTTAAATAACAGTCAGATTGAATGTGACAGTATAATGTCATAGTAGTTTTTTACTCAATATGCCAGTAATGTTCTTAAAATCCTGAGATAATGCGAAAAAAGCAATAAAAATGTTTTTCAACATAATTCCTACACCAAACATGCAACATGTCTAATAATGCCTGAAGACATGTATCTTTGTTAATTTTACTAGAAAATGTATCTTTTGTAAGTTTTGCAACGACGCAAGTTAGTTTTTTTAATTCAATATAACAGTATAACTGTCAAACTAAATGTAAAAGTTATTTAAACATAACTCCAAAACTGAACATGCATTATGTCTAAAAATGCCTAAAATATTGTATCTATGTGAATTTTACAAATACAAAAATTGGGTTTTTCTCATAATGACAGTATAACTGCTATATTCAATTTTACAGTTATTTAAACATAACTTCCTAACCACACATGCAAATAGGTTAATAAAGCCTAAAACAATGCATCCTTGTGAGTTTTACTCGAAACATTTGCTATTTTAAGGCTTGCAAACACAAAAAGTAGTTTTTTACTCATTATGACAGTAATGTTCTACAAATCCTGAGATAATGCGAAATAAGCAATAAAAATGTTTTTCATCATAATTCCTACACCAAACATGCAACATGTCTAATAATGCATGGATACATGTATCTTTGTTAGTTATACTAGAAAAATTATCTTTTGTAAGTTTTACAAAGACTCAAGTTAGTTTTTTTAATCCAATATGACAGTATAACTGTCATACCAAATATGAAAGTTATATAAACATAACTCCAAAACTGAACATGCATTATGTCTAAAAATGCCTAAAATATTGTATCTATGTGAGTTTTACAAGAATCAGTTATTTTGGTAAGGTGTACAATTACATAACCTAGGGGTTTACTCATAATGACAGTTAACTACTACATTCAATTTGACTGTTATTTAAACATAACTCCCTAACCACACATGCAAAATAGGTTAATAAAGCCTAAAACAATGCATCCTTGTGAGTTTTACTCGAAACATATGCTATTTTAGGCTTGCAAACACAAAAAGTAGTTTTTTACTCATTTTGACAGTAATGTTCTTAAAATCCTGAGATAATGCAAAATAAGCAATACAAATGTTTTTTCAACATAATTCCTACACCAAACATGCAACATGTCTAATAATGCCTGAAGACATGCATCTTTGTTAGTTTTACTAGAAAAATTATCTTTTGTAAGTTTTGCAAAGAGGCAAGTAAGTTTTTTTAATTCAATATGACAGTATATTTGTCATACCAAATATGAAAGTTATATAAACATAACTCCAAAACTGAACATGCATTATGTCTAAAAATGCCTAAAATATTGTATCTATGTGAGTTTTACAAGAATCAGTTATTTTGGTAAGGTGTACAATTACATAAATTAGGGGTTTACTCATAATGACAGTTAACTGCTACATTCAATTTGACTGTTATTTAAACATAACTCCCTAACCACACATGCAAAATAGGTTAATAAAGCCTAAAACAATGCATCCTTGTGAGTTTTACTCGAAACATTTGCTATTTTAAGGCTTGCAAACACAAAAAGTAGTTTTTTACTCATTATGACAGTAATGTTCTACAAATCCTGAGATAATGCGAAATAAGCAATAAAAATGTTTTTCATCATAATTCCTACACCAAACATGCAACATGTCTAATAATGCATGGATACATGTATCTTTGTTAGTTATACTAGAAAAATTATCTTTTGTAAGTTTTACAAAGACTCAAGTTAGTTTTTTTTAATCCAATATGACAGTATAACTGTCATACCAAATATGAAAGTTATATAAACATAACTCCAAAACTGAACATGCATTATGTCTAAAAATGCCTAAAATATTGTATCTATGTGAGTTTTACAAGAATCAGTTATTTTGGTAAGGTGTACAATTACATAAATTAGGGGTTTACTCATAATGACAGTTAACTGCTACATTCAATTTGACTGTTATTTAAACATAACTCCCTAACCACACATGCAAAATAGGTTAATAAAGCCTAAAACAATGCATCCTTGTGAGTTTTACTCGAAACATATGCTATTTTAAGGCTTGCAAACACAAAAAGTAGTTTTTTACTCATTTTGACAGTAATGTTCTTAAAATCCTGAGATAATGCAAAATAAGCAATAAAAATGTTTTTCAACATAATTCCTACACCAAACATGCAACATGTCTAATAATGCCTGAAGACGTGTATCTTTGTTAGTTTTACTAGAAAAATTATCTTTTGTAAGTTTTGCAAAGAGGCAAGTTAGTTTTTTTAATTCAATATGACAGTCTAACTGTCATACCAAATATGAAAGTTATATAATTGGGACGGCGTGGCGCAGTGGAAGAATGGCCGTGCGCGACCCGAGGGTCCCTCGTTCAATCCCCACCTAGTACCAACCTCGTCATGTCCGTTGTGTTCTGAGCAAGACACTTCACCCTTGCTCCTGATGGGTGCTGGTTAGCGCCTTGCATGGCAGCTCCCTCCATCAGTGTGTGAATGTGTGTGTGAATAGGTAAATATGGAAGTAGTATCAAAGCGCTTTGAGTACCTTGAAGGCAGAAAAGCGCTATACAAGTACAACCCATTTATCATTATTTATTTATAAACATAACTCCAAAACTGAACATGCATTATGTCTAAAATTGCCTGTAATATTGTATCTATGTGAGTTTCACCAGAATCAGGTAATTTGGTAAGGTTTACAAATACAAAAATAGTTTTTTTTCATAATGACAGTATAACTGCTACATTCAATTTGACTGTTATTTAAACATAACTTCCTAATCACACATGCAAATAGGTTAATAAAGCCTAAAACAATGCATCCTTGTGAGTTTTACTCGAAACATATGCTATTTTAAGGCTTGCAAACACAAAAAGTAGTTTTTTACTCATTTTGACAGTAATGTTCTTTAAAACCTGAGGTAATGCGAAATAAGCAATAAAAATGTTTTTCAGCATAATTCCTACACCAAACATGCAACATGTCTGATAATGCGTGAAGATATGTATCTTTGTTAGTTTTACTAGAAAAATTATATTTTGTAAGTTTTGCAAAGAGGCAAGTTAGTTTTTTTAATTCAATATGACAGTATAACTGTCATACCAAATATGAAATATATATAAACATAACTCCAAAATTGAACATGCATTATGTCTAAAAATGCCTAAAATATTGTATCTATGTGAGTTTTACCAGAATCAGGTAATTTGGTAAGGTTTACAAATACAAAAATTGTTTTTTTTTCATAATGACAGTATAACTGCTACATTCAATTTGACTGTTATTTAAACATAACTTCCTAATCACACATGCAAATAGGTTAATAAAGCCTAAAACAATGCATCCTTGTGAGTTTTACTCGAAACAGTTGCTATTTTTAGGCTTGCAAACACAAAAAGTAGTTTTTTACTCATTATGACAGTAATGTTCTTCAAATCCTGAGATAATGCGAAATAAGCAATAAAAATGTTTTTCATCATAATTCCTACACCAAACATGCAACATGTCTAATAATGCATGGATACATGTATCTTTGTTAGTTATACTAGAAAAATTATCTTTTGTAAGTTTTACAAAGACTCAAGTTAGTTTTTTTAATCCAATATGACAGTATAACTGTCATACCAAATATGAAAGTTATATAAACATAACTCCAAAACTGAACATGCATTATGTCTAAAAATGCCTAAAATATTGTATCTATGTGAGTTTTACAAGAATCAGTTGTTTTGGTAAGGTGTACAATTACATAAATTAGGGGTTTACTCATAATGACTTTTAACTGCTACATTCAATTTGACTGTTATTTAAACATAACTCCCTAACAACACATGCAAAATAGGTTAATAAAGCCTAAAACAATGCATCCTTGTGAGTTTTACTCGAAACATATGCTATTTTAGGCTTGCAAACACAAAAAGTAGTTTTTTACTCATTTTGACAGTAATGTTCTTAAAATCCTGAGATAATGCAAAATAAGCAATAAAAATGTTTTTCAACATAATTCCTACACCAAACATGCAACATGTCTAATAATGCCTGAAGACATGTATCTGTTAGTTTTACTAGAAAAATTATATTTTGTAAGTTTTGCAAAGAGTCAAATAAGTTTTTCAAATTCAATATAACAGTATAAATGTCATACCAAATATGAAAGTTATATAAATATAACTCCAAAATTAAACATGCATTATGTCTAAAAATTCCTAAAATATTGTATCTATGTGAGTTTTACCAGAATCAGGTAATTTGGTAAGGTTTACAAATACAAAAATTGTTTTTTTTTCATAATGAGAGTATAACTGCTACATTCAATTTGACTGTTATTTAAACATAACTTCCTAATCACACATGCAAATAGGTTAATAAAGCCTAAAACAATGCATCCTTGTGAGTTTTACTCGAAACATTTGCTAATTTAAGGCTTGCAAACACAAAAAGTAGTTTTTTACTCATTATGACAGTAAAGTTCTTAAAATCCTGAGATAATGAGAAATAAGCAATAAAAATGTTTTTCAACATAATTCCTACACCAAACATGCAACATGTCTAATAATGCCTGAAGACATGTATCTTTGTTAGTTTTACTAGAAAAAATATCTTTTGTAAGTTTTGCAAAGAGGCAAGTTAGTTTTTTTAATGCAATATGACAGTATAACTGTCATACCAAATATGAAAGTTATATAAACATAACTCCAAACCTAAACATGCATTATGTCTAAAATTGCCTGTAATATTGTATATATGTGAGTTTCACCAGAATCAGGTAATTTTGTAAGGTTTACAAAAACAATTTTTTTTTTTTCATAATGACAGTATAACTGCTACATTCAATTTGACTGTTATTTAAACATAACTTCCTAATTACACATGCAAATAGGTTAATAAAGCCTAAAACAATGCACCCTTGTGAGTTTTACTCGAAACATATGCTATTTTAAGGCTTGCAAACACAAAAAAGTAGTTTTTTACTCATTATGACAGTAATGTTCTTAAAATCCTGAGATAATGCGAAATAAGCAATAAAAATGTTTTTCAACATAATTCCTACACCAAACATGCAACATGTCTGATAATGCGTGAAGATATGTATCTTTGTTAGTTTTACTAGAAAAATTATATTTTGTAAGTTTTGCAAAGAGGCAAGTTAGTTTTTTTAATTCAATATGACAGTATAACTGTCATACCAAATATGAAATATATATAAACATAACTCCAAAATTGAACATGCATTATGTCTAAAAATGCCTAAAATATTGTATCTATGTGAGTTTTACCAGAATCAGGTAATTTGGTAAGGTTTACAAATACAAAAATTGTTTTTTTTTCATAATGACAGTATAACTGCTACATTCAATTTGACTGTTATTTAAACATAACTTCCTAATCACACATGCAAATAGGTTAATAAAGCCTAAAACAATGCATCCTTGTGAGTTTTACTCGAAACATTTGCTATTTTAAGGCTTGCAAACACAAAAAGTAGTTTTTTACTCATTATGACAGTAATGTTCTACAAATCCTGAGATAATGCGAAATAAGCAATAAAAATGTTTTTCAACATAATTCCTACACCAAACATGCAACATGTCTAATAATGCCTGAAGACATGTATCTTTGTTAGTTTTACTAGAAAAAATATATTTTGTAAGTTTTGCAAAGAGGCAAGTTAGTTTTTTTAATGCAATATGACAGTATAACTGTCATACCAAATATGAAAGTTATATAAACATAACTCCAAAACTAAACATGCATTATGTCTAAAAATGCCTAAAATATTGTATCTCTGAGAGTTTTAAAAGAATCAGTTAATTTGGTAAGGTGTACAATTACATAAATTAGGGGTTTACTCATAATGACATAATGACATAATGACTGCTACATTCAATTTGACTGTTATTTAAGCTTAACTCCCTAACCACACATGCAAATAGGTTAAAAAAGCCTGAAACAATGCATCCTTGTGAGTTTTACTCGAAACATATGCTATTTTAAGGCTTGCAAACACAAAAAGTAGTTTTTTACTCATTATGACAGTAATAAATGGCTAATTATGCCTGGAGAAATGTATCTTTGTGAGTTTTACTGGGAAAATATTTTTTTGTAAGGTTTGTGAAGACACAAGTTATTTTTTTTTTACTCAATATGATAGTATAACTGTCATACTAAATATAAAAGTTGTATAAACATAACTCCAAAACCAAACATGCATTATGTCTAAAAATGCCTGCAATATTGTATCTATGTGATTTTTACCAGAATCGGGTATTTTTGGTAAGGTTTACAAATACAAAAATTAGGTTTTACTCACTATGACAGTATACTGTCACATTCAATCTGACAGTTATTTAAACATACTGTAACTCCTAAACCACAATTACAAAATGGCTAATAATGCCAGGAAAAATGTATCTTTGTGAGTTTTCCTGGAAAACGTTTTTTTTATAAGGTTTGTAAAGAAACAAGTTAGTTTTTTCACTTAATATGACAGTATAACTGTCATACTAAATATGAAAGTTAAATAAACATTACTCCAAAACCAAACTTGCAATACGTCTAAAAATGCCTGTAATATTGAATCTATGTGAGTTCGACCAGAATCAGGTATTTTTTTGTAAGGTTTACAAATACAAAAATTGGGTTTTACTCATAATGACAGTATAACTGCCATATTCAAAATAACAGTTATTTAAACATAACTCCTAAACCAAACATGCTAAATGGCTAATAATGCCTGGAGAAATGTATCTTTGCGAGTTTTACTAGAAACAAATATTTTTATGTTTTTTTTTTTTATAAGCGGAAGAAGATGGATGGATGGATGGATAAATATAAAAGTAATATAAACATCATTCCAAAACCAAACTCCTAAACCAAACTTGCAATCCGTCTTAAACTGCCTGTAATATTGAATCTATATGAGTTTTACCAGAATCAGGTATTTTGGTAAGGTTTACAAATACAAAACTTGGGTTTTACTCATAATGACAGTATAACTGCATTATTTGATATGACAGTTATTTAAACATAACTCCTAAACCAAACATGATAAATAGCTAATAATGCCTGGAAAAATGTATATAAACATAACTCCAAAACCAAACATGCATTATGTCTAAAAATGCCTGTAATATTGTATCTATGTGAGTTTTACCAGAATAAGGAATTTTGGTAAGGTTTATAAATACAAAAATTAGGTTTTACTCATAATGACAGTATAACTGCCACCCTCAATATGACGGTTATGTTAACATAACTCCTAAACCACAAATGCAAAATGGCTAATAATGCCTGGAGAAATGTATCTTTGTGAGTTTTACAGGAAAAAAAATATTTTGTAAGGTTTGATAAGACACAATATAGTTTTTTTTTATTCAATATGTTTGTATAACTGTCATAATAAATGTAAAAGTTATATAAACATAACTCCAATACCAAACATGCAATCCGTCTAAAAATGCCTGTAATATTGAATCTATGTGAGTTTTACTAGAATCAGTTATTTTGGTAAGGTTTACAAATACAAAAATTAGGTTTTACTCACTATGACAGTGTACTGTCACATTCAATCTGACTGTTATTTAAACACAAATTCTAAACCACGGATGCAAAGTGGCTAATAATAACTGGAGAAATGTATTTTTGTGAGTTTTACTGGAAAAAAAATATTTTGTAAAGTTTGTATAGACACAAGTTAGTTTTTTTTACTCAATATGATGGAAACATGCTTTATGTCTAAAAAAAATCCTGTAATATTTTATCCATGTGAGTTTTATCAGAATAAGTTATTTTGGTAATTTTACAAATACAAAAAATAGGTTTTACTCATAATGACAGTATATCTGCCACACGCAATATGACAGTTATTTAAACATAACTCTAAACCAAACATGGTTAATGGCTAATCATGCCTGGAGAAATGTATCTTTGTGAGTTTTACTGGAAAACATTTTTTTTTAAGGTTTATAAAGACACAAGTTAGTTTTTTTTACTCAATATGACAGTATAACTCTAATACTAAATGTAAAACATATATAAACATAACTCCAAAACAAAACATGCATTATGTTTAAAAATACCTGTAATTTTGTATCCTTGCGAGTTTTACGAAAATCAATTGTTGTAGTAAGGTTTGCAATTACAAAATATTGGTTTTACTCACCATGATAGTATACTGTCACATTCAATTTGACAGTTATTTAAACATAACTACCAAACCACACATGCAAAATGGCTATAATGCCTGGAGAAATGTATCTTTGTGAGATTACTGGAAAAACATATTTTGTAAGGTTTGTAAAGAACCAATTTAGTTTTTTTTACTTAATATGATGAGGTGGCGACATTTCCAGGGTGTACCCCGCCTTCCGCTCGATTGTAGCTGACATAGGCTCCAGCGCCCCCCGCGACCCCGAAGGGAATAAGCGGTAAAAAAATGGATGGATGGATGGACATCCGATAAAAAATGCCTGTAATATTGTATCACTCCTCTCTGAGCTGCCACCTTAACGTGGTAGAGGAGTTTGCGTGTCCCAATGATCCTAGGAGCTATGTTGTCCGGGGGCTTTATGCCCCCTGGTAGGGTCTCCCAAGACAAACTGGTCCTAGGTGAGGGATCAGACAAAGAGCAGCTCGAAGACCTCCATGAAATATAAAAAACAAGGACCCAGATTTCCCTCGCCCGGACGCGGGTCACCGGGGCCCCCCTCTGGAGCCAGGCCCGGAGGTGGGGCACGATGGGCACAGCCCGAAGAGGCAACGTGGGTCCCCCCTCCAATGGGCTCACCACCCATAGCAGGGGTCATGGAGGTCGGGTGCAATGTGAGCTGGGCGGCAGCCGAAGGCAGGGCACTTGGCGGTACGATCCTCGGCTACAGAAGCTAGCTCTTGGGACGTGGAACGTCACCTCGCTGGGGGGGAAGGAGCCTGAGCTAGTGCGCGAGGTGGAGAAGTTCCGGCTAGATATAGTCGGACTCACTTCGACTGGTTTGGTGGCTGCAGGATTAGGTCTCTGCTTTTTGCAGATGATGTGGTCCTGATGGCTTCATCTGGCCAGGATCTTCAGCTCTCACTGGATCGGTTCGCAGCCGAGTGTGAAGCGACTGGGATTAGAATCAGCACCTCCAAGTCCGAGTCCATGGTTCTCGCCCGGAAAAGGGTGGAGTGCCATCTCCGGGTTGGGGAGGAGATTTTGCCCCAAGTGGAGGAGTTCAAGTACCTCGGAGTCTTGTTCACGAGTGGGGGAAGAGTGGATCGTGAGATCGACAGGCGGATCGGTGCGGCGTCTTCAGTAATGCGGACGCTGTATCGATCCGTTGTGGTGAAGAAGGAGCTGAGCCGGAAGGCAAAGCTCTCAATTTACCGGTCGATCTACGTTCCCATCCTCACCTATGGTCATGAGCTTTGGGTTATGACCGAAAGGACAAGATCACGGGTACAAGCGGCCGAAATGAGTTTCCTCCGTCGGGTGGCGGGGCTCTCCCTTAGAGATAGGGTGAGAAGCTCTGCCATCCGGGAGGAGCTCAAAGTAAAGCCGCTGCTCCTCCACATCGAGAGGAGCCAGATGAGGTGGTTCGGGCATCTGGTCAGGATGCCACCCGAACGCCTCCCTAGGGAGGTGTTTATGGCACGTCTGACCGGTAGGAGGCCGCGGGGAAGACCCAGGACACGTTGGGAAGACTATATCTCCCGGCTGGCCTGGGAACGCCTCGGGGTCCCCTGGGAGGAGCTGGACGAAGTGGCTGGGGAGAGGGAAGTCTGGGCTTCCCTGCTTAGGCTGCTGCCCCCGCGACCCGACCTCGGATAAGCGGAGGAAGATGGATGGATGGATATTGTATCAATGTGAGTTTTACTAAAATCAGTTGTTTTTGTAAGTTTTGCAAATACAAAATATTGGTTTTACTCACTATGACAGTGTACTGTCACATTCAATCTGACAGCTATTTAAACATAACTCCTAAACCACACATGCACAATGACTAATAATGCCGAGAAAAATGTATCTCTCTGAATTTTATTGGAAAAAAAATATTTTTTAAGGTTTTTAAAATTACAAGTTTGTTATTTTTTACTCAATTTGACAGTATAACTTTCATACTAAATATGGAAGTTATATACACATAACTCTAAAACCAAACTTTCAATCCGTCTAAAAATGCCTGTAATTATGAATCTATGTGAGTTTAACCAAAATCAGGTATTTTGGTAAGGTTTACAAATACAAAAATTAGGTTTTACTCATAATGACAGTATAACTGCCACACGCAATATGACAGTTTTTTAAACATAACTCCTAAAAAAACAAATGCAAAATGACTAATAATGCCTGGAAAAATGTATCTTTGTGAAATTTAATGAAAAAAAAATATTTTGTAAGGTTTGTAAAGACACAAATTAGTTTTTTTTATTCAATATGATGGTATAACTGTCATACTAAATATGAAAGTTGTATAAACATAACTGCAAAACCAAACATGTTTTATGTCTATGTGTAATATTGTATCTATGTGAGTTTTACCAGAATCAGGTATTTTGGTAAGGTTTACAAATACAAAAATTAGGTTTTACTCACTATGACAGTATACTGTCACATTCAATCTGACAGTTATGTAAACATAACTCCTAAACCACACATGCAAAATGGCTAATAATGCCTGGAGAAATGTATCTTTGTGAGTTTTACTAGGAAAAACAATTTGTAAGGTTTGTAAAGACACACGTTAGTTTTTTTTACTCAATATGACAGTATAACTGTCATACTACATGCAGAAAATATATAAACATGACTCCAAAACCAAACTTGCAATCCATCTAAAAATGTCTGTAATATTGAATCTATGTGAGTTTTACCAAAATGAGGTATTTTGGTAAAGTTGACAAATAAAAAAAATAGGTTTTACTGATAGTGACATTATAAGTGCCACACTCAATATGACAGTTATTTAAACATAAGTCATAAACGACACATGAAAATGGCTATTAAACCTGGAGAAAAGTATCTTTGTTAGTTTTACTAGAGTAATGATCTTTTGTAAGGTTTACAAAGACACAAGTTTTTTTACTCAATATGACGGTATAACTGTCAAACTAAAAAAAGTTATAGAAACATAACTCCAAAACCAAACTCAAAAACCAAACATGCAATCCATTTAAAAATGCCTGTAATATTAAATATATGTGAGTTTTATCAGAATCAGGTATTTTGGTAAGGTTTACAATACCAAAATTAGGTTTTACTCATAATGACAGTATAACTGCCACGCTCAATATGACAGTTATTTAAACATTACTCCTAAAACACACATGCAAAATGACTAATAATGCGTGGAAAAATGTATCTTTGTGATTTTTACTGGAAAAAAATATTTTGTAAGGTTTGTAAAGATACTGTTTTTTTTTTTTTTTTTAACTCAATATGATGGTATAACTGTCATACTAAAAATGAAAGTTTTATAAACATAACTCCAAAACCAAACTTGCAATTCGTAAAAAAAATGGCTGTAATATTGAATATATTTGATTTTTACCAGAATCAGGTATTTTGGTAAGGATTACAAATACAAAAATTAGGTTTTACTCATATTGACGGATAACCGCCCAATTTGTTTAAACATAACTCATAAACAAAACATGCTAAATGGCTAATAATGCCTGGAGAAAAGTATCTTTGTGAGTTTTACTGGAAAAAAATAAATAAAAATTGTAAGGTTTGTAAAGACACAAGTTAGTTTTTTCTAACTCAAAAAGACAGTATAACTGTCATACTAAATGGAAAAGTTATATAAACATAACTCCAAAACCAAACATGCATTATGTCTAAGAATGCCTGAAATGATGTATCCATGTGAGTTATACTAGAATCAGTTGTTTTTGTAAGTTTTGCAAATACAAAATATTGGTTTTACTCACTATGACAGTATACTGTCACATTCGATCTGACAGTTATTTAAACATAACTCCTAAACCACATATTCAAAATGACTAATAATGCCTGGAGGAATGTATCTCTGTGAATTTTTCTGGAAAAAAATATTTTTTACAACACAATTTTTTTTTACTCAAAATGACAGCAGTATACTGTCATAGTGAGTAAAACCTTATTTTTGTATTTGTAAACCTTACCAAAATACCTGATTGTAGTAAAACTCACATAGATACAATATTACAGGCATTTTTTGAACATAATGCAAGTTTGGTTTTGGAGTTATGTTTATATAACTTTCATATTTAGTATGACAGTTTTACTGTCATATTAAGTAAAAAACAAAACTAACTTGTGTCTTCACAAACCTTACAAAATATATATATTTTTTTTCAGTAAAACTCACAAAGGCATTATTAGTCATTTTGTATGTGTGGTTTAGGAGTTATGTTTAAATAACTGTCAGATTGAATGTGACAGCATACTGTCATAGTGAGTAAATTCAATATTTTCTATTTTCAAACCTTAAAAAAACAACTGATTCTAGTAAAACTCACATGAATACAATGTTACAGGCATTTTTAGACATAATGCATGTTTGGTTTTGGAGTTTTGTTTATATACATTTTACATTTAGTATGACAGTTATACTGTCATATGGAGTAAAAAACAACTAACTTGTGTCTTTACAAACCTTACTAATATGTTGTTTTTTTCAGGAAAACTCACAAAGATGCATTTCTCCAGTCATTATTAGCCATTTAGCATGTTTGGTTTAGGAGTTATGTTTAAATAACTGTCATTTTGAACGTTGCAGTTATACTGTCATTATAAGTAAAACCAAATTTTTGTATTTGTAAACCTTACCAAAATCCCTGTTTGTGGTAAAACTCACATAGATTCAATATTACATGCATTTTTAGACGGATTGCATGTTTGGTTTTGAAGTTATGTTTATATAACTTTCAAATTTAGTAAGACAGTTATACCATCATATTGAATAAAAAAAACAAACTTGTGTCCGAACAAACCTTACAAAATATTTTTTTTTCAGTAAAACTCACAAAAATAAATTTCTCCAGGCAATATTAGCCATTTTGCATGTGTGGTTTAGGAGTTATGTTTAAATAACTGTCAGATTGAATGTAACAGTATACTGTCATAGTGAGTAAAACCAATATTTTGTATTTGAAAACCTTACAAAAACAACTGATTCTACTAAAACTCACATGGATACAATATTACAGGCATTTTTAGACATAATGCATGTTTGTTTTTGGAGTTATAATTATATAACTTTTACATTTAGTATGACAGTTATACTGTCATATTGAGTAAAAAAAAATAATAACTTGTGTCTTTAAAAACCTTACAAAATATTTTTTTTTCCCAGTAAAACTCACAAAGATAAATTTTTCCAGGCATTATTAGCCATTTTGCATGTGAGGTTTAGGAGTTATATTTAAATAACTGTCATATTGCGTGTGGCAGTTATACTGTCATTATGAGTAAAACCTAATTGTTGTATTTGTGAACCTTACCAAAATACCTGTTTGTGGTAAAACTCACATAGATTCAATATTACAGGCATTTTTAGATGGATTGCATGTTTGGTTTTGAAGTTATGTTTATATAACTTTTAAATTTAGTAAGACAGTTATAAATGATAAATGATCAATGGGTTGTACTTGTATAGCGCTTTTCTACCTTCAAGGTACTCAAAGCGCTTTGACACTACTTAAACATTTACCCATTCACACACACATTCACACACTGATGGAGGGAGCTGCCATGCAAGGCGCTAACCAGCACCCATCAGGAGCAAGGGTGAAGTGTCTTGCTCAGGACACAACGGACATGACGAGGTTGGTACTAGGTGGGGATTGAACCAGGGACCCTCGGGTCGCGCACGGCCATTCTCCCACCGCGCCACGCCGTCCGTACCATCATATTGAGAAAAAAAAACTAACTTGTGTCCAAACAAACCTTACAAAATATTTTTTTTCCAGTAAAACTCACAAAAATACATTTCTCCAGGCATTATTAGTCACTTTGAATGTGTGGTTTAGGAGTTATGTTTAAATAACTGTCAGATTGAATGTGACAGTATACTGTCATAGTGAGTAAAACCAATATTTTGTATTCCCAAAACTTACAAAAACAACTGATTCTAGTAAAACTCACATGGATACATCATTACAGGCAATTTTAGATATAATGCATGTTTGGTTTTGTAGTTATGTTTATACAACTTTTACATTAAGTATGACAGTTATACTGTCATATTGAGTAAAACAAAACTAACTTGTGTGTTTACAAACCATACAAAATAATGTTTTTCCAGTAAAACTCACAAAGACACCTTTCTCCAGGCATTATTAGCCATATAGCATGTTTGGTTTAGGAGTTATGTTTAAATATTTGTCATTTTGAACGTGGCAGTTATACTGTCATTATGAGTAAAACCAAATTTTTTTATTTGTAAACCTTACCAAAATACCTACTACTGGAAAAAAATATTTTGTATGGTTTGCATAGACACAAATTAGTTTCTTTTACTCAATATGACAGTATAACTGTCATACTAAATATGAAAGTTATATAAACATAACTCTAAAACCAAACATGCAATCCGTCTAAAAATGCCTGTAATATTGTATCTATGTGAGTTTTACTACAATCAGGTATTTTGGTAAGGTTTACAAATACAACAATTAGGTTTTACTCATAATGACAGTATAACTGCCACACGCAATATGACAGTTATTTAAATATAACTCCTAAACCTCACATGCAAAATGGCTAATAATGCCTGGAAAAATTTATCTTTGTGAGTTTTACTGGGGAAAAAAAAATATTTTGTAAGGTTTTTAAAGACACAAGTTGTTTTCTTTTTTACTCAATATGACAGTATAACTCTCATACTAAATGTAAAAGTTATATAATTATAACTCCAAAACCAAACATGCATTATGTCTAAAAATGCCTGTAATATTGTATCCATGTGAGTTTTACTAGAATCAGTTGTTTTTGTAAGGTTTTCAAATACAAAATATTGGTTTTACTCACTATGACAGTATACTGTCACATTCAATCTGACAGTTATTTAAACATAACTCCTAAACCACACATACAAAATGACTAATAACGCCTGGAGAAAAGTTTATTTGTGAGTTTTAAACTGTCAGATTGAATGTGACAGTATACTGTCATAGTGAGTAAAACCAGTATTTTGTATTTGCAAAAATTACAAAAACAACTTATTCTAGTAAAACTCACATGGATACAATATTACAGGCATTTTTAGACATAATGCATGTTTGGTTTTGGAGTTATATTAATATGATGAGGTGGCGACTTTTCCAGGGTGTACACCGCCTTCCGCCCGATTGTAGCTGAGATAGGCTCCAGCGCCCCCCGCCACCCCGAAGGGAATAAACGGTAGAAAATGGATGGATGATTGGACAGTATAACTGTCATACTAAATGTAAAAGTAGTATAAACATAACTCCAAAACCAAACATGCATTATGTCTAAAAATGCCTGTAATATTGTATCCATGTGAGTTAACTAGAATCAGTTGTTTTTGTAAGTTTTGCAAATACAAAATATTGGTTTTACTCACTATGACAGTATACTGTCACATTCAATCTGACAGTTTAAAACTCACAAATAAACTTTTCTCCAGGCGTTATTAGTCATTTTGTATGTGTGGTTTAGGAGTTATGTTTAAATAACTGTCAGATTGAATGTGACAGTGTACTGTCATAGTGAGTAAAACCAATATTTTGTATTTGCAAACCTTACAAAAACAACTGATTCTAGTTAAACTCACATGAATACAATATTACAGGCATTTTTAGACATAATGCATGTTTGGTTTTGGAGTTATGTTTATAATTTTTTTACATTTAGTATGACAGTTTTACTGTCATATTGAGTAAGAAAAAAATAACTTGTGTCTTTACAAACCCATTCATCCATCCATTTTGTACCGCTTATTCCCTTTGGGGTCGCGGGGGGCGCGCTGGAGCCTATCTCAGGTACAATCGGGCGGAAGGCGGGGTACACCCTGGACAAGTCGACACCTCATCGCAGTCTTTACAAACCTTACAAAATTGTTTTTTTTCCATGTAAAACTTAAAAAGATACATTTCTCCAGGCATTATTAACCATTTTGCATGTGTGGTTTAGGAGTTATGTTTACATAACTGTCATATTGAATGTGGCAGTTATACTGTCATTATGAGTAAAACCTATTTTTTGTTTTTGTAAACCTTTCCAAAATACGTGATTCTCGTAAAACGAACATTGGTTTTGGAGTTATGTTAATATAACTTTCATATTTAGTATGACAGTTATATCATCATATTGAGTAAAACATTTAACTTGTATCTTTATAAACCTTACAAATTCGTTTTTTCCAGTAAAACTCACAAAGATACATTTCTCCAAGCATTTTTAACCATTTTGCATGTGTGGTATAGGAGTTATGTTTACATAACTGTCATATTAAATGTGGCAGTTATACTGTCATTATGAGTAAAACCAAATTTGTGTATATGTAAACCTTACCGAATTACCTGATTCTGGTAAAACTCACATAGATACAATATTACAGGTATTTTTAGACATATTGCAAGTTTGGTTTTGGAGTTATGTTTATTTAACAGTGTATTTGGTAAAGTTTACAAATCAAAAAATTAGGTTTTACTCATAGTGACAGTATAACTGTCACCCTCAATATGACAGTTATTTAAACATAACTCCTATCTAGTGGTTAGAGTGTCCGCCCTGAGATCGGTAGGTTGTGAGTTCAAACCCCGGCCGAGTCATACCAAGACTATAAAAAATGGGACCCATTACGTCCCTGCTTGGCACTCAGCATCAAGGGTTGGAATTGGGGGTTAAATCACCAAAAATGATTCCCGGGCGCAGCACCGCTGCTCCCCTCACCTCCCAGGGGGTGATCAAGGGGATGGGTCAAATGCAGAGGACAAATTTCACCACACCTAGTGTGTGTGTGACAATCATTGGGACTTTAACTTTAACTTTAACTTTAAAACACAAATGCAAAATGACTAATAATGCCTAGAGAAATGTATATTTGTGAATTTTACTGGAAAACAATATTTTGTAAGGTTTGTAAAGATACAAATTAGTGTTTTATTACTCAATATGATGGTATAACTGTCATACTAAATATGAAAGTTATATAAACATAACTCCAAAACCAAACATACTTTGTGTCTAAAAATTCCTGTGATATTGTATCGATGTGGGTTTTACCAGAATCAGGTATTTTGGTAAGGTTTACAAATACAAAAAATAGGTTTTACTCATAATGACAGTATAACTGCCACACTCAATTTGACAGTTATTTAAACATAACTCCGAAACCAAACATGTTAAATGGCTAATAATGCCTGGGTAAATGTATCTTTGTGAGTTTAACTGGAAAAAAAAAATATTTTGTAAGGTTTGTAAAGACAGAAGTTAGTTTTTTTACTCATAATGACAGTATAACTACCAGATTCAAAATGACAGTTATATAAACATAACGCCAAAACCAAACATGCATTATGTCTAAAAATGCCTGTAGTATTAAATCTATGTGAGTTTGACCAGAATCAGGTATTTTGGTAAGGTTTACAAATACAAAAAGTAGGTTTTACTCATAATGACAGTATAACTGCCACGTTCAAAATTACAGTTATTTAAACATAACTCCTAATTTAAACATGCTAAATGGCTAATACTGCCTGGAGAAAGGTATCTTTGTGAGTTTAACTGGAAAATAAAATTATTTTGTAAGGTTTGTAAAGACACAAGTTAGTTTTTTTTATTCAATATGTTTGTATAACTGTCATAATAAATGTAAAAGTTATATAAACATAACTCCAAAACCAAACATGCATTATGTCTAAAAATGCCTGTAATATTGTATCTATGTGAGTTTTACAAGAATCAGGTATTTTGGTAATGTTGAAAAATACAAAAATTAGGTTTTACTCATACAAAATATTAGTTTAACTCATAAATACGTATACTGTCACAATCAATCTGATAATATGGCTAATAATGCCTTGAGGAATGTATCTTTGTGAGTTTAACTGGAAAAAATATTTTGTAAGGTTTGTAAAGACACAAGTTTTTTTTTTTTTTACACAATATTACAGTATAGCTGTCACACTATTAATGAAAGTTATATAAACACAACTCCAAAACCAAATATGCAATATGTGAGTTTTATCAGAATCAGGTATTTTGGTAAGGTTTACAAAAACAAAAATTAGGTTTTACTCATAGTGACAGTATAACTGCCACACTCAATATGACAGTTATTTAAACATAACTCCTAAAACACAAATGCAAAATGACTAATAATGCCTAGAGAAAGGTATATTTGTGAATTTTACTGGAAAACAATATTTTGTTTGTTTTTTTACTCAATTTGATGGTATAACTTTCATACTAAATATGAAAGTTATATAAACATAACTCCAAAACCAAACATGCGTTATGTCTAAAAATTCCTGCAATATTGTATCGATGTGGTACAAAAAAATAGGTTTTACTCATAATGACAGTATAACTGCCACACTCAATATGACAGTTATTTAAACAAAATTCCTAAACCAAACATGATAAATGGCTAATTATACCTGGATAAATGTATCTTTGTGAGTTTTACTGGAAAAAAAAAAGGTTTATAAAGACACAATTTTTTTTTTTTACTCAATATAATGGTATAACTGTCATACTAAATATGAAAGTTGTATAAACATAACTCCAAAACCAAACATGCATTATGTCTAAAAATGCCTGTAATATTGTATCTATGTGATTTTTACCAGAATTAGGTATTTTGGTAAGGTTTACAAATACAAAATCTAGGTTTTACTCATAATGACAGTATAACTGCCACACTCAATATGACAGTTATTTAAACATAACTCCTAAACCAAACATGATAAATGGCTAATTATACCTGGAGAAATGTATCTGTGAGTTTTACTAGAAAAAAAAAAATGTAATGTTTATAAAGAAACAAGTTATTTTTTTTACTCAATATAATGGTATAACTGTCATACTAAATATGAAAGTTATATAAACACAACTCCAAAACCAAACATGTTTTATGTCTAGAAATTCCTGTAATATTGTATCTATGTGAGTTTTACCAGAATCCGGTATTTTGGTAAGGTTTACAAATACAAAAAATTGGTTTCACTCATAATGACAATATAACTGCCACATTGAACATGACATGTATTTAAACATAATTCCTAAACCACAAATGCAAAATGGCTAATAATGCCTGGAGCAATGTATCTTTGTGAGTTTTCCTGGAAAAAATAATAAAAAATTGTAAGGTTTGTAAAGACACTGTTCCTCCTGAATCCGAGGTTCGACTATCCGGCGTAGCCTCCTCTCCACTACACCTGAATAGTCCTTACCGGGAAGGCTGAGGAGTGTGATCCCACGATAGTTAGAGCACACCCTCCGGTTCCCCTTCTTAAAGAGAGGAACCACCACCCCGGTCTGCCAATCCAGAGGTACTGCCCCCGATGTCCACGCGATGTTGCAGAGTCTTGTCAACCAAGACAGCCCCACAGCATCCAGAGCCTTAAGGAACTCCGGGCGGATCTCATCTAGCCCTGGGGCCTTGCCACCGAGGAGCTTTTTAACTACCTCAGCAACCTCAGCCCCAGAAATAGGAGAGCCCACCACAGACTCCCCAGGCACTGCTTCCTCATAAGAAGACGTGTTGGTGGGATTGAGGAGGTCTTCGAAGTATTCCCTCCACCGATCCACAGTCCGCAGTCGAGGTCAGCAGAACACCATCCTCGCCATACACGGTGTTGATAGTGCACTGCTTCCCCTTCCTGAGGCGGCGGATGGTGGTCCAGAATTGCTTCAAAGTCGTCCGGAAGTCATTTCCCAGGGCTTCCCCGAACTCCTCCCATGTCCGAGTTTTTGCCTCTGCGACCGCTGAAGCCGCACACCGCTTGGCCTGTCGGTACCTGTCCGCTGCCTCAGGAGTCCTATGAGCCAAAAGAACCCGATAGGACTCCTTCTTCAGCTTGACGGCATCCCTCACCGCCGGTGTCCACCAACGGGTTCTAGGATTACCGCCACGACAAGCACCAACTACCTTGCGGCCACAGCTCCAATCAGCCGCCTCGACAATAGAGGCGCGGAACATGGTCCATTCGGACTCAATGTCCAGCACCTCCCTCGTGACATGTTCAAAGTTCTTCCGGAGGTGGGAATTGAAACTCTCTCTGACAGGAGACTCTGCCAGACGTTCCCAGCAAACCCTCACAATGTGTTTGGGCCTGCCAGGTCTGTCCGGCATCCTCCCCCACCATCGCAGCCAACTCACCAACAGGTGGTGATCGGTAGAAAGCTCCGCCCCTCTCTTCACCCGAGTGTCCAAAACATGAGGCCGCAAATCCGATGACACAACTACAAAGTCGATCATGGAACTGCGGCCTAGGGTGTCCTGGTGCCAAGTGCACATATGGACACCCTTATGTTTGAACATGGTGTTCGTTATGGACAATCTGTGACGGGCACAAAAGTCCAATAACAAAACACCGCTCGGGTTCAGATCCGGGCAGCCATTCTTCCCAATCACGCCTCTCCAGGTTTCACTGTCGTTGCCAACATGAGCATTGAAGTCCCCCAGTAGCATGAGGGAATCACCCGGGGGAGCACTCTCAAGTACTCCCTCGAGTGAATCCAAAAAGGGTGGGTACTCTGAGCTGCGGTTTGGCGCGTAAGCGCAAACCACAGTCAGGACCCGTTCCCCCACCCGAAGGCGGAGGGAAGCTACCCTCTCGTCCACCGGGTTGAACTCCAACGTACAGGCTCTGAGCCGGGGGGAAACAAGAATTGCCACCCCAGCCCGTCGCCTTTCACTGCCGGCAACACCAGAGTGGAAGAGAGTCCAGCCCCTCTCGAGAGAACTGGTTCCAGAGCTCTTGCTGTGCGTCGAAGTGAGTCCGACTATATTTAACCGGAACTTCTCCACTTCGCGCACTAGCTCAGGCTCCTTCCCCCCCAGCGAGGTGACGTTCCACGTCCCAAGAGCTAGCTTCTGTAGCCGAGGATCGGACCGCCAAGTGCCCTGCCTTCGGCTGCCGCCCAGCTCACATCGCACCCGACCTCTATGACCCCTGCTATGGATGGTGAGCCCATTGGAGGGGGGACCCACGTTGCCTCTTCGGGCTGTGCCCGGCCGGGCCCCATGTCAGGCGCTCGCCATCGTGCCCCACCTCCGGGCCTGGCTCCAGAGGGGGTCCCGGTGACCCGCGTCCGGGCGAGGGAAATCTGGGTCCTTGTTTTTTATTATTCATGGAGGTCTTCGAGCTGCTCTTTGTCTGATCCCTCATAGGACCAGTTTGTCTTGGGAGACCCTACCAGGGACAACATAGCTCCTAGGATCATTGGGACACGCAAACTCCTCTACCACGTTAAGGTGGCAGCTCAGAGAGACAGTTATACCATCGTATTGAGTAAAAAAAAAACCAAACATTTCTTTACAAACCTTAAAAATATTTGTTTCTAGTAAAACTCGCAAAGATACATTTCTCCAGGCATTATTAGCCATTTAGCATGTTTGGTTTAGGAGTTATGTTTAAATAACTGTTATTTTGAATATGGCAGTTATACTGTCATTATGAGTAAAACCCAATTTTTGTATTTGTAAACCTTACAAAAAAATACCTGATTCTGGTCAAACTCACATAGATTCAATATTGCAGGCATTTGTAGACGTATTGCAAGTTTGGTTTTGGAGTAATGTTTATTTAACTTTCATATTTAGTATGACAGTTAAACTGTCATATTAAGTGAAAAAACTAACTTGTTTCTTTACAAACCTTATAAAAAAAACGTTTTCCAGGAAAACTCACAAAGATAAATTTTTCCTGGCATTATTAGCCATTTTGTAATTGTGGTTTAGGAGTTACAGTATGTTTAAATAACTGTCAGATTGAATGTGACAGTATACTGTCATAGTGAGTAAAACCTAATTTTTGTATTTGTAAACCTTACCAAAAATACCTGATTCTGGTAAAAATCACATAGATACAATATTGCAGGCATTTTTAGACATAATGCATGTTTGGTTTTGGAGTTATGTTTATACAACTTTTATATTTAGTATGACAGTTATACTATCATATTGAGTAAAAAAAAAATAACTTGTGTCTTCACAAACCTTACAAAAAAATATTTTCCCAGTAAAACTCACAAAGATACATTTCTCCAGGCATAATTAGCCATTTATTACTGTCATAATGAGTAAAAAACTACTTTTTATGTTTGCAAGCCTTAAAATAGCATATGTTTCGAGTAAAACTCACAAGGATGCATTGTTTCAGGCTTTTTTAACCTATTTGCATGTGTGGTTAGGGAGTTAAGCTTAAATAACAGTCAAATTGAATGTAGCAGTTAACTGTCATTATGAGTAAACCCCTAATTTATGTAATTGTACACCTTACCAAATTAACTGATTCTTTTAAAACTCTCAGAGATACAATATTTTAGGCATTTTTAGACATAATGCATGTTTAGTTTTGGAGTTATGTTTATATAACTTTCATATTTGGTATGACAGTTATACTGTCATATTGCATTAAAAAAACTAACTTGCCTCTTTGCAAAACTTACAAAATATATTTTTTCTAGTAAAACTAACAAAGATACATGTCTTCAGGCATTATTAGACATGTTGCATGTTTGGTGTAGGAATTATGTTGGAAAACATTTTTATTGCTTATTTCTCATTATCTCAGGATTTTCAGAACTTTACTGTCATAATGAGTAAAAAACTACTTTTTGTGTTTGCAAGCCTTAAATTAGCAAATGTTTCGAGTAAAACTCACAAGGATGCATTGTTTTAGGCTTTATTAACCTATTTGCATGTGTGATTAGGAAGTTATGTTTAAATAACAGTCAAATTGAATGTAGCAGTTATACTGTCATTATGGGAAAAAAAAAAATTGTATTTGTAAACCTTACCAAATTACCTGATTCTGGTGAAACTCACATATATACAATATTACAGGCAATTTTAGACATAATGCATGTTTAGGTTTGGAGTTATGTTTATATAACTTTCATATTTGGTATGACAGTTATACTGTCATATTGCATTAAAAAAACTAACTTGCCTCTTTGCAAAACTTACAAAAGATATTTTTTCTAGTAAAACTAACAAAGATACATGTCTTCAGGCATTATTAGACATGTTGCATGTTTGGTGTAGGAATTATGTTGAAAAACATTTTTATTGCTTATTTCTCATTATCTCAGGATTTTCAGAACTTTACTGTCAAAATGAGTAAAAAACTACTTTTTGTGTTTGCAAGCCTAAAATACCATATGTTTCGAGTAAAACTCACAAGGATGCATTGTTTTAGGCTTTATTAACCTATTTTGCATGTGTGGTTAGGGAGTTATGTTTAAATAACAGTCAAATTGAATGTAGCAGTTAACTGTCATTATGAGTAAACCCCTAATTTATGTAATTGTACACCTTACCAAAATAACTGATTCTTGTAAAACTCACATAGATACAATATTTTAGGCATTTTTAGACATAATGCATGTTCAGTTTTGGAGTTATGTTTATATAACTTTCATATTTGGTATGACAAATATACTGTCATATTGAATTAAAAAAACTTACTTGCCTCTTTGCAAAACTTACAAAAGATAATTTTTCTAGTAAAACTAACAAAGATACATGTATCCATGCATTATTAGACATGTTGCATGTTTGGTGTAGGAATTATGATGAAAAACATTTTTATTGCTTATTTCGCATTATCTCAGGATTTGTAGAACATTACTGTCATAATGAGTAAAAAACTACTTTTTGTGTTTGCAAGCCTTAAGATAGCAAATGTTTCGAGTAAAACTCACAAGGATGCATTGTTTTAGGCTTTATTAACCTATTTGCATGTGTGGTTAGGAAGTTATGTTTAAATAACTGTAAAATTGAATATAGCAGGTATACTGTCATTATGAGAAAAACCCAATTTTTGTATTTGTAAAATTCACATAGATACAATATTTTAGGCATTTTTAGACATAATGCATGTTCAGTTTTGGAGTTATGTTTAAATAACTTTTACATTTAGTTTGACAGTTATACTGTTATATTGAATTAAAAAAACTAACTTGCGTCGTTGCAAAACTTACAAAAGATACATTTTCTAGTAAAATTAACAAAGATACATGTCTTCAGGCATTATTAGACATGTTGCATGTTTGGTGTAGGAATTATGTTGAAAAACATTTTTATTGCTTTTTTCGCATTATCTCAGGATTTTAAGAACATTACTGGCATATTGAGTAAAAAACTACTATGACATTATACTGTCACATTCAATCTGACTGTTATTTAAACATAACTCCTAAACCATGCAAGCAAAATGTCAAATACTGCCTGGAGAAATGTATCTTTGTAAGTTTTACAGGAAAAAAATAGTTTGTAAGGTTTGTAAAGACACAAGTTAGCTTTTTTTTACTCAATATGACAGTATAACTGTCATACTAAATATGAAAGTTGAATAGATATAACACCAAAACCAAACTTGCAATCTGTCTAAAAATGCCTGTAATATTGAATATATGTGAGTTTTACCAGAATCGGTTATTTTGGTAAGGTTTACAAATACAAAAATTGGGTTTTACTCATAATGACAGTATAACTGCCATATTCAAAATAACAGTTATTTAAACATAACTCCTAAACCAAATATGCTAAATGGCTAATAATGTCTGGAGAAATGAATCTTTGTGACTTTTACTAGAAAAAAAGTATTTTGTAAGGTTTGTAAAGACAAAAGTTAGTTGTTTTTTTTACTCAATATGATGGTATTTCTGTCATTCTAAATATGAAAGTTAGATAAACATAATTCCAAAACCAAACTCCTAAACCAAACTTGCAGTCTGTCTTAAACTGCCTGTTATATTGAATCTATGTGAGTTTTGCCAGAATCAGGTTTTTTGGTAAGGTTTATAAATACAAAACTTGGGTTTTACTCATAATGACAGTATAACTGCAACATTTGATATGACAGGTATGACATGACTCCTAATCAAACATGATAAATGACTAATAATGCCTGGAGAAATGTATCTTTGTGAGTTTTACTGGAAAAAAATAATGTGTAAGGTTTATAAAGACACAAATTATTATTATTTTTTTAATATGATGAACTGTCTGTCATACTAAATATGAAAGTTATATAAACATAACTCCAAAACCAAAATGCATTTTGTCTAAAAATGCCTGTAATATTGTATCTTTTTTAGTTTTACCAGAATCAGGTATTTTGGTAAAGGTGACAAATACAACTTTGTCAACAGTATACTGTCATAATGACAGTATACTGCCATATTCAATATGACATTTATTTAAACATAACTCC
The DNA here is from genome assembly GCF_033978685.3 of Nerophis lumbriciformis. Taxonomy (NCBI): domain Eukaryota; kingdom Metazoa; phylum Chordata; class Actinopteri; order Syngnathiformes; family Syngnathidae; genus Nerophis; species Nerophis lumbriciformis. Next base: position 21,669,372 of record NC_084585.2, read on the forward strand.
AAAACCAAACATGCATTATGTCTAAAAATTCCTATAATTTTTTATGTACGTGAGTTTTACTAGAATTAGTTGTTTTTGTAAGGTTTACAAATACAAAATATTAGTTTTACTCATAATGAGAGTATACTGTCACAATCAATCTGACAAAATGGCTAATAATGCCTGGAGTAATGAATCTTTGTGAATTTTACTGGAACAAATATTTTGTAAGGTTTGTAAAGACACACGCTAGTTTTTTTTAACTTAATTTTACAGTATAGCTGTCATACTATATATGAAAGTTTTATAAACATAACTCCAAAACCAAACATGCAATCCGTCTAAAAATGTCTATAATATTTATTATATGTAAGTTTTATCAGAATCAGGTATTTTGGTAAGGTTTACAAATCACTCATAGTGACAGAATAACTGCCACACTCAATATGACAGTTATTTAAACATAACTACTAAAACACAAATGCAAAATGACTAAAAATGACTAGAGAAATGTATATTTGTGAATTTTACAGGAAAACAATATTTTGTAAGGTTTGTAAAGACACAAATTAATTTTATTTACTTAATATGATGGTATAACTGTCATACTAAATATGAAAGTTATATAAACATAACTCCAAAACCATACATACTTTATGTCTAATAATTCCTGTAATATTGTATCGATGTGGGTTTTACAAGAATCAGGTATTTTGGTAAGGTTTACAAATACAAAAAATAGGTTTTACTCATAATGACAGTATAACTGCCACACTCAATATGACACTTATTTAAACATTACTCCTAAACAAAACATGTTAAATGGCTAATAATGCCTGGGGAAATGTATCTTTGTGAGTTTAACTGGAAAAAAAACATTTTGTAAGGTTTGTAAAGACAGAAGTTAGTTTCTTTACTCATAATGACAGTATAACTACCACTTCAAAATGACAGTTATATAAACATAACTCCAAAACCAAACATGCATTATATTTAAAAATGCCTGTAATATTAAATCTATGTGAGTTTGACCAAAATCAGGTATTTTGGTAAGGTTTACAAATACAAAAAGTAGGTTTTACTCATAATGACAGTATAACTGCCACGTTCAAAATTACAGTTATTTAAACATAACTCCTAATTTAAACATGCTAAATGGCTAATACTGCCTGGAGAAAGGTATATTTGTGAATTTAACTGGGAAAAAAAAATATTTTGTAAGGTTTGTAAAGACACAAGTTAGGTTTTTTTATTCAATATGTTTGTATAACTGTCATAATAAATGTAAAAGTTACATAAACATAACTCCAAAACCAAACATGCATTAAGTATAACTGTCACACTCAATCTGACGGTTAATTAAACATAACTCCTAAAACACAAATGCAAAATGACTAATAATGCCTAGAGAAAGGTATATTTGTGAATTTTACTGGAAAACAATATTTTGTAAGGTTTGTAAAGATACAAATTATTTTTTGTTTTTTACTCAATATGATGGTATAACTTTCATACTAAATATGAAAGTTATATAAACATAACTCCAAAACCAAACATGCTTTATGTCTAAAAATTCCTGTAATATTGTATCGATGTGGGTTTAACCAGAATCAGGTATTTTGGTAAGGTTTACAAATACAAAAAATAGGTTTTACTCATAATGACATTATAACTGCCACACTCAATACGACAGTTGTTTAAACATAACTCCTAAACCAAACATGATAAATGGCTAAATATGCCTGGAGAAATGTATCTTTGTGAGTTTTACTGGGAAAACATTTTTTGTAAGGTTTATAAAGACACAAGTTTTTTTTTTCTTTACTCAATATGATGGTATAACTGTTATACTAAATATAAAAGTTGTATAAACATAACTCCAAAACCAAACATGCATTATGTCTAAAAATGCCTGCAATATTGTATCTATGTGATTTTTACCAGAATCAGGTATTTTTGGTAAGGTTTACAAATACAAAAATTAGGTTTTACTCACTATGACAGTATACTGTCACATTCAATCTGACAGTTATTTAAACATACTGTAACTCCTAAACCACAATTACAAAATGGCTAATAATGCCTGGAAAAATTTATCTTTTTGAGTTTTCCTGGAATTTTTTTTTTTTTATAAGGTTTGTAAAGAAACAAATTAGTTTTTTTTACTTAATATGACAGATTAACTGTCATACTGAATATGAAAGTTAAATAAACATATCTCCAAAACCAAACTTGCAATACGTCTAAAAATGCCTGTTATATTGAATCTATGTGAGTTTTACCAGAATCAGGTATTTTGGTAAGGTTTACAAATACAAAAATTGGGTTTTACTCATAATGACATTAACTGCCATATTCGAAATAACAGTTATTTAAACATAACTCCTGAACCAAACATGCTAAATGGCTAATAATGCCTGGAGAAATGTATCTTTGTGAGTTTTACTAGACAAAATATTTTGTAAGGTTTGTAAAGACAAGTTTTTTTTTTTTTTTACTCAATATGATGGTATAACTGTCAAACTAATTATAAAAGTAATATAAACATAATTCCAAAACCAAACTCCTAAACCAAACTTGCAATCCGTCTTAAACTGCCTGTAATATTGAATCTATATGTGTTTTACCAGAATCAGGTATTTTGGTAAGGTTTACAAATACAAAACTTGGGTTTTACTCATAATGACAGTATAACTGCATTATTTGATATGACAGTTATTTAAACATAACTCCTAAACCAAACATGATAAATGGCTAATAATGCCTGGAAAAATGTATATAAACATAACTCCAAAACCAAACATGCATTATGCGTAAAAATGCCTGTAATATTGTATCTATGTGAGTTTTACCAGAATAAGGTATTTTGGTAAGGTTTATAAATACAACATTTAGGTTTTACTCATAATGACAGTATAACTGCCATATTCAAAATAACAGTTATTTAAACATAACTCCTGAACCAAACATGCTAAATGGCTATTAATGCCTGGAGAAATGTATACAAACATAACTCCAAAACCAAACATGCATTATGTCTAAAAATGCCTTTAGTATTGTATCTATGTGAGTTTTACCAGAATCAGGTATTTTGTTAAGGTTGAAAAATACAAAAATTAGGTTTTACTCATAATGACAGTATAACTGCCACATTGACCGCCACCAAACATGCATGATGTCTAAAAATGCCTATAATTTTGTATCCATGTGAGTTTTACTAGAATCAGTTGTTTTTGTAAGGTTTACAAATACAAAATATTAGTTTTACTCATAATGACAGTATACTGTCACAATCAATCTGACAATGTGGCTAATAATGCCTTGAGGAATGTATCTTTGTGAGTTTTACTGGAAATAATATTTTGTAAGGTTTGTAAAGACACAAGTTTTTTTTTTTTTTTTTACACAATTTTACAGTATAGCTGTCATACTATATATGAAAGTTATATAAACACAACTCCAAAACCAAATATACAAAATGTGAGTTTTATCAGAATCAGGTATTTTGGTAAGGTTTACAAAAACAAAAATTAGGTTTTACTCATAGTGACAGTATAACTGCCACACTCAATAAGACAGTTAATTAAACATAACTCCTAAAACACAAATGCAAAATGACTAATAATGCCTAGAGAAAGGTATATTTGTGAATTTTACTGGAAGACAATATTTGTAAGGTTTGTAAAGATACAAATTATTTTTTGTTTTTTACTCAATATGATGGTATAACTTTCATACTAAATATGAAAGTTATATAAACATAGCTCCAAAACCAAACATGCTTTATGTCTAAAAATTCCTGTAATATTGTATCGATGTGGGTTTTACCAGAATCAGGTATTTTGGTAAGGTTTACAAATACAAAAAATAGGTTTTTATTTATAATGACACACAATACAACAACTCCCCCACTCAAAATGACAGTTATTTAAACATAACTCCTAAACCAAACATGATAAATGGCTAATTATGCCTGGAGAAATGTATCTTTGTGAGTTTTGGGAGAAAAAAAAACCCTGTAAGATTAATAAAGACACAAGTTTTTTGTTTTTTTTTACTCAATATGATGGTATAACTGTCATACTAAATATGAAAGTTGTATAAACATAACTCCAAAACCAAACATGAATTATGTCTAAAAATGCCTGCAATATTGTATCTATGTGATTTTTTACCAGAATCAGGTATTTTTGGTAAGGTTTACAAATACAAAAATTAGGTTTTACTCATAATGACAGTATATTGTCACATTCAATCTGACAGTTATTTAAACATAACTCCTAAACCACAAATACAAAATGGCTAATAATGCCTGGAGAAATGTATCTTTGTGAATTTTCCTGGAAAAAAATTTTTTTTATAAGGTTTGTAAAGACACAAGTTATTTTTTTGTACTTAATATGACAGTATAACTGTCATACTAAATATGAAAGTTAAATAAACATAACTCCAAAACCAAACTTGCAATACGTCTAAAAATGCCTGTAATATTGAATCTATGTGAATTTTACCAGAATCAGGTATTTAAGTAAGGTTTACAAATACAAAAATTGGGTTTTACTCAAAATGACAGTATACTATCAAATTCAATCTGACAGTTATTTAAACATACTGTAACTCCTAAACCACAATTACAAAATGGCTAATAATGCCTGGAACAATGTATCTTTGTGAGTTTTCCTGGAAACTTTTTTTTTATAAGGTTTGTAAAGAAACAAATTAGTTTTTTTTACTTAATATGACAGTATAACTGTCATACTATATATGAAAGTTAAATAAACATAACTCCAAAACCAAACTTGCAATCCGTCTTAAACTGCCTGTAATATTGAATCTATATGACTTTTACCAGAATCAGGTATTTTGGTTAGGTTTACAAACCAAACATGCTAAATAGCTATAAATGCTTGGAGAAATGTATCTTTGTGAGTTTTACTAGAAAAAAATATTTTGTAAGGTTTGTAAAGACAAAAGTTATTTTTTTTTACTCAATATGATGGTTTAACTGTCAAACTAAATATAAAAGTAATATAAACATAATTCCAAAACCAAACTCCTAAACCAAACTTGCAATCCGTCTTAAACTGCCTGTAATATTGAATCTATATGAGTTTTACCAGAATCAGGTATTTTGGTAAGGTTTACATTTGTAAACTTGGGTTTTACTCATAATGACAGTATAACTGCATTATTTGATATGACAGTTATTTAAGCATAACTCATAAACCAAACATGATAAATGGCTATTAATGCCTGGAGAAATGTATACAAACATAACTCCAAAACCGAACATGCATTATGTCTAAAAATGCCTTTAGTATTGTATCTATGTGAGTTTTACCATAATCAGGTATTTTGGTAAGGTTTACATATACACAAACTTGGTTTTACTCATAATGACAGTATAACTGCCACATTTAATATGACAGTTATGTAAACATAACTCCTATACCACACATGCAAAATGGTTAATAATGCCTGGAGAAATGTATCTTTGTGATTTTTACTAGAAAAAAATATTTTGTAAGGTTTGTAAAGACGAAAGTTAGTTTTTTTTTACTCAATATGATGGTATAACTGTCATACTAAATATGAAAGTTATATAAACATAATTCCAAAACCAAACTCCTAAACCAAACTTGCAATCTGTCTTAAACTGCCTGTAATATTGAATCTATGTGAGTTTTACCAGAATCGGGTATTTTGGTAAGGTTTACAAATACATAACTTGGGTTTTACTCATAATGACAGTATAACTGCAACATTTGATATGACAGTTATTTAAACATCACTCCTAATCCAAACATGATAAATGGCTAATAATGCCTGGAGAAATGTATCATGGTGAGTTTTACTGGAAACAAATAATTTGTAAGGTTTATAAAGACACAAGTTAGGTTTTTTTATTTAATATGATGGTATAACTGTCATACTAAATATGAAAGTTATATAAACATAACTCCAAAACCAAACATGCATTATGTCTAAAAATGCCTGTAATATTGTATCTATGTGAGTTTTACCAGAATCAGGTATTTTGGTTAAGGTTGACAAATACAAAAATTAGGTTTTACTCATGATGACATTATAACTAACACATTGACTGCCACCAAACATGCATTATGTCTAAAAATGCTTATAATTTTGTATCCATGTTAGTTTTACTAGAATCAGTTGTTTTTGTAAGGTTTACAAATACAAAATATTAGTTTTACTCATAATGACAGTATACTGTCACAATTAATCTGACAAAATGGCTAATAATGCCTAGAGGAATGTATCTTTGTGAGTTTTACTGGAAAAAAATATTTTGTAAGGTTTGTAAAGACACAAGTTAGTTGTTTTTTTTACACAATTTAACAGTATAGCTGTCATACTATATATGAAAGTTATATAAACATAATTCCAAAACCAAATATGCAATCCGTCTAAAAATGCCTGTAATATTGAATATATGTGAGTTTTATCAGAATCAGGTATTTTGGTAAGGTTTACGAATACAAAAATTAGGTTTTACTCATAGTGACAATATAACTGCCACACTCAGTATGACAGTTAATTAAACATAACTCCTAAAACACAAATGCAAAATGACTACTAATGCCTAGGGAAATGTATATTTGTGAATTTTACTGGAAAACAATGTTTTGTAAGGTTTGTAAATATACAAATTAGTTTTTTTTTACTCAATATATGATGGTATAACTGTCATACTAAATATGAAAGTTATATAAACATTACTCCAAAACCAAACATGCTTTATGTCTAAAAATTCCTGTAATATTGTATCGATGTGGGTTTTACCAGAATCAGGTATTTTGGTAAGGTTTACAAATACAAAACATAGGTTTTACTCATAATGACAGTATAACTGCCACACTCAATATGACAGTTATTTAAACATAACTCCTAAACCAAACATGATAAATGACTAATTATGCCTGGAGAAATGTATCTTTGTGAGTTTTACTGGGGGAAAAAAAATTGGTATAACTGTCATACTAAATATGAAAGTTGTATAAAAATAACTCCAAAACCAAACATGCATTATGTCTAAAAATGCCTGCAATATTGTATCTATGTGATTTTTACCAGAATCAGGTATTTTTGGTAAGGTTTACAAATACAAAAATTAGGTTTTACTCACTATGACAGTATACTGTCACATTCAATCTGACAGTTATTTAAACATATTGTAACTCTTTGTAAATCTTTGTGAGTTTTCCTGGAAAAAAACAAAACAATTTATAAGGTTTGTAAAGTCACAAGTTAGTTTTTTTACTTAATATGACAGTAGAACTGTCATACTAAATATGAAAGTTAAATAAACATAACTCCAAAACCAAACTTGCAATACGTCTTAAAATGCCTGGAATATTGAATCTATGTGAGTTTTACCAGAATCAGGTATTTTGGTAAGGTTTACAAATACAAAAATTGGGTTTTACTCATAATGACAGTATAACTGCCATATTCAAAATAACAGTTGTTTAAACATAACTCCTAAACCAAACATGCTAAATAGCTAATAATGCCTGTAGAAATGTATCTTTGTGAGTTTTACTAGAAAAAAATATTTTGTAAGGTCTGTAAAGACAAAAGTTTTTTTTTTTTTTACTCAATATGATGGTATGACTGTCAAACTAAATATAAAAGTAATATAAACATCATTCCAAAACCAAACTCCTAAACCAAACGTGCAATCCGTCTTAAACTGCCTGTAATATTGAATCTATATGAGTTTTACCAGAATCAGGTATTTTGGTAAGGTTTACAAATACAAAACTTGGGTTTTACTCATAATGACAGTATAACTGCATTATTTGATATGACAGTTATTTAAACATAACTCCTAAACCAAACATGATAAATAGCTAATAATGCCTGGAAAAATTTATATAAACATAACTCCAAAACCAAACATGCATTATGTCTAAAAATGCCTGTAATATTGTATCATTGTGAGTTTTACCAGAATCAGGAATTTTGGTAAGGTTTATAAATACAAAAATTAGGTTTTACTCATAATGACAGTATAACTGCCACCCTCAATATGACAGTTATGTTAACATAACTCCTAAACCACACATGCAAAATGGCTAATAATGCCTGGAGAAATGTATCTTTGTGAATTTTACAGGAAAAAAAATATTTTGTAAGGTTTGATAAGACACAAAATAGTTTTTTTTATTTAATATGTTTGTATAACTGTCATAATAAATGTAAAAGTTATATAAACATAACTCCAATACCAAACATGCAATCCGTCTAAAAATGCCTGTAATATTGAATCTATGTGAGTTTTACTAGAATCAGGTATTTTGTTAAGATTTACAAATACAAAAATTAGGTTTTACTCACTATGACAGTATACTGTCACATTCAATCTGACTGTTATTTAAACACAAATTCTAAACCACAGATGCAAAATGGCTAATAATAACTGGAGAAATGTATTTTTGTGAGTTTTACTGGAAAAAAAATATTTTGTAAGGTTTGTATGGACACAAGTTAGTTGTTTTTTTTTACTCAATATGATGGAAACATGCTTTATGTCTAAAAAATCCTGTAATATGTTATCCATGTGAGTTTTCAGTTATTTCGGTAATTTTACAAATACAAAAAATAGGTTTTACTCATAATGACAGTATATCTGCCACACTCAATATGACAGTTATTTAAACATAGCTCCACCCACTCAGCAGATGATTTTATGAATTTCTTTAATAAGAAAATTGAACTCATTAGAAAGGAGATTAAAGACAATGCATCGCAGCTATGACTGGGTTCTATTAACACAGATACGACTGTATCTACGAAGGATACCGCCCTCCAAAATAGTTTCTCTCTCTTTGATGAAATAACACTAGAGGAATTGTTAAGATGTGTCAATGGGACAAAACAAACATGTCTACTTGACCCATTTCCTGGGAAACTTATTAAGGAGCTATTTGTATTATAAGGTCCATCAGTGCTAAATATTATAAATTTATCACTTTCCTCTGGCACTGTTCCACTAGCATTCAAAAAAGCGGTTATTCATCCTTTGCTCAAAAGACCTAACCTCGATCCTGACCTCATGGTAAACTACCGGCCGGTGTCCCACCTTCCGTTTATCTCGAAAATCCTCGAAAAAATTGTCGCACAGCAGCTAAATGAACACTTAATGTCTAACAATCTCTGTGAACCTTTTCAATCCGGTTTCAGGGCAAATCACTCTACGGAGACAGCCCTCGCAAAAATGACTAATGATCTACTAACGATGGATTCTGATGCGTCATCTATGTTGCTGCTTCCTGATCTTATCGCTGCTTTCGATACCGTCGATCATAACATTTTATTAGAGCGTATCAAAACACGTATTGGTATGTCAGACTTAGCCTTGTCGTGGTTTAACTCTTATCTTACTGACAGGATGCAGTGCGTCTCCCCTAACAATGTGACCTCGGACTATGTTAAGGTAACGTGCGGAGTCCCCCAAGATTCGGTTCTTGGCCCTGCACTCTTTAGTATTTACATGTTGCCGCTAGGCGACATCATACGCAAATACGGTGTTAGCTTTCATTGCTATGCTGATGACACCCAACTCTACATGCCCCTAAAGCTGACCAACATGCCGGATTGTAGTCAGCTGGAGGCGTGTCTTAATGAAATTAAACAATGGATGTCCGCTAACTTCTTGCAACTCAACACTAAGAAAACGGAAATGCTGATTATCGGTCCTGCTAAACACCGACATTTATTTGATAATACCACCTTAACATTTGACAACCAAACAATTACACAAAGCGACTCAGTAAAGAATCTGGGTATTATCTTCGACCCAACTCTCTCCTTTGAGTCACACATTAAGAGTGTTACTAAAACGGCCTTCTTTCATCTCTGTAATATCGCTAAAATTCGTTCCATTTTGTCCACTAGCGACGCTGAGATCATTATTCATGCGTTCGTTACGTCTCGTCTCGATTACTGTAACGTATTATTTTCGGGTCTCCCTATGTCTAGCATTAAAAGATTACAGTTGGTACAAAATGCGGCTGCTAGACTTTTGACAAGAACAAGAAAGTTTGATCATATTACGCCTATACTGGCTCACCTGCACTGGCTTCCTGTGCACTTAAGATGCGACTTTAAGGTTTTACTACTTACGTATAAAATACTACACGGTCTAGCTCCAGCCTATCTTGCCGATTGTATTGTACCATATGTCCCGGCAAGAAATCTGCGTTCAAAGAACTCCGGCTTATTAGTGATTCCCAGAGCCCAAAAAAAGTCTGCGGGCTGTAGAGCGTTTTCTATTCGGGCTCCAGCACTATGGAATGCCCTCCCGGTAACAGTTAGAGATGCTACCTCAGTAGAAACATTTAAGTCCCATCTCAAAACTCATTTGTATACTCTAGCCTTTGAATAGCCCCCCTTTTTTTAGACCAGTTGATCTGCCGTTTCTTTTCTTTTCTCCTCTGCTCCCCCCTATCCCTTGTGGAAGGGGAGACACACAGATCCGGTGGCCATGGATGGGGTGCTGGCTGTCCGGGGTCGGGACCCGGGGTGGACCGCTCGCCTGTATATCGGTTGGGAACATCTCTGCGCTGCTGACCCGTCTCCGCTCGGGATGGTTTCCTGCTGACCCCACTGTGGACTGGACTCTTACTGTTATGCTGGATCCGATATGGACTGGACTCTCACAATATTATGTTAGACCCACTCGACATCCATTGCATTCGGTCTCCCTAGAGGGGGGGGTTACCCACATATGCGGTCCTCTCCAAGGTTTCTCATAGTCATTCACATCGACGTCCCACTGGGGTGAGTTTTTCCTTGCCCTTATGTGGGCTGTACCGAGGATGTCGTTGTGGCTTGTGCAGCCCTTTGAGACACTTGTGATTTAGGGCTATATAAATAAACATTGATTGATTGATTGATAACTCTAAACCAAACATGGTTAATAGGCTATAATGCCTGGAGAAATGTATCTTTGTGAGTTTTACTGGAAAAAAAATTTTTTTAAGGTTTATAAAGACACAAGTTGTTTTTTTTTACTCAATATGACAGTATAACTGGAATACTAAATGTAAAAAATATATAAACATAACTCCAAAACCAAACATGCATTATGTTTAAAAATGCCTGTAATTTTGTATCCATGCGAGTTTTACTAAAATCAATTGTTGTAGTAAGGTTTGCAACTATAAAATATTGGTTTTACTCACCATGATAGTATACTGTCACATTCAATTTGACAGTTATTTAAACATAACTGCCAAAAAAACACATGCGAAATGGCTATAATGCCTGGAGAAATGTATCTTTGTGAGATTACTGTCATTTTGAGTAAAACCTAATTTTTGTATTCGTAAACCTTACCAAAATACCCGATTCTGATAAAACTCACATATATTCAATATTACAGGCATTTTTAGACGGATTGCATTTTTGGTTTTGGAATTATGTTTATATAACTTTCATATATAGTATGACAGCTATACTGTTAAATTGTGTAAAAAAACAACTAAATTGTGTCTTTACAAACCTTACAAAATATTTTTTCCAGTAAAACTCACAAAGATACATTCCTCTAGGCATTATTAGCCATTTTGTCAGATTAATTGTGACAGTATACTGTCATTATGAGTAAAACTAATATTTTGTATTTGTAAACCTTACAAAAACAACTGATTATAGTAAAACTCACATGGATACAAAATTATAAGCATTTTTAGACATAATGCATGTTTGGTGGCAGTGAATGTGGCAGTTATACTGTCATTATGAGTAAAACCTAATTTTTGTATTGGTCAACCTTAACCAAAATACCTGATTCTGGTAAAACTCACATAGATACAATATTACAGGCATTTTTAGACATAATGCATGTTTGGTTTTGGAGTTATGTTTATATAACTTTCATATTTAGTATGACAGTTATACCATCATATTAAATAAAAAAACTAACTTGTGTCTTTATAAACCTTACAAATTATTTGTTTCCAGTAAAACTCACCATGATACATTTCTCCAGGCATTATTAGCCATTTATCATGTTTGGATTAGGAGTTATGTTTAAATAACTGTTATTTTGAATATGGCAGTTATACAGTCATTATGAGTAAAACCTAAATTTTGTATTTATAAACCTTACCAAAATACCTGATTCTGGTAAAACTCACATAGATACAATATTACAGGCATTTTTAGACATAATGCATGTTTGGTTTTGGAGTTATGTTCATATACATTTTTCCAGGCATTATTAGCCATTTATCATGTTTGGTTTAGGAGTTATGTTTAAATAACTGTCATATCAAATAATGCAGTTATACTGTCATTATGAGTAAAACCCAAGTTTTGTATTTGTAAACCTTACCAAAATATCTGATTCTGGTAAAACTCATATAGATTCAATATTACAGGCAGTTTAAGACGGATTGCAAGTTTGGTTTAGGAGTTTGGTTTTGGAATTATGTTTATATTACTTTTATATTTAGTTTGACAGTTAAACCATCATATTGAGTAAAAAAAAAAAACTTTTGTCTTTACAAACCTTACAAAATATTTTTTTCTAGTAAAACTCACAAAGATACATTTCTCCAGGCATTTATAGCTATTTAGCATGTTTGGTTTAGGAGTTATGTTTAAATAACTGTTATTTTGAATATGGCAGTTATACTTTCATTATGAGTAAAACCCAATGTTTGTATTTGTAAACCTTACCAAAATACCTGATTCTGGTAAAACTCACATAGATACAATATTGCAGGCATTTTTAGACATCATGCATGTTTGGTTTTGGAGTTATGTTTATACAACTTTTATATTTAGTATGACAGTCATACCATCCTATTGAGTAAAAAAAATAAAAATAACTTGTGTCTTTATAAACCTTACAAAATGTTCCCAGTAAAACTCACAAAGATACATTTCTCCAGGCATAATTAGCCTTTTATCATGTTTGGTTTAGGAGTTATGTTTAAACAACTGTCATATTGAGTGTGGCAGTTATACTGTCATTATGAGTAAAACCTATTTTTTGTATTTGTAAATTTTACCAAAATACCTGATTCTGGTAAAACCCACATCGATACAATATTGCAGGGATTTTTAGACATAAAGCATGTTTGGTTTTGGAGTTATGTTTATATAACTTTCATATTTAGTATGAAAGTTATACCATCATATTGAGTAAAAAACAAAAAATAATTTGTATCTTTACAAACCTTACAAAATTTTGTTTTCCAGTAAAATTCACAAATATACCTTTCTCTAGGCATTATTAGTCATTTTGCATTTGTGTTTTAGGAGTTATGTTTAATTAACTGTCATATTGAGTGTGGCAGTTATACTGTCACTATGAGTAAAACCTAATTTTAGTTTTTGTAAACCTTACCAAAATACCTGATTCTGATAAAACTCACATGTATTCAATATTACAGGCATTTTTAGACGGATTGCATATTTGTTTTGGAGTTGTGTTTATATAACTTTCATATATAGTATGACAGCTATACTGTTAAATTGTGTAAAAAAAACAACTAACTCGTGTCTTTACCAAAATACCTGATTCTGGTAAAACTCATATAGATTCAATATTACAGGCAGTTTAAGACGGATTGCAAGTTTGGTTTAGGAATTTGTTTTTGGAATTATGTTTATATTAATTTTATATTTAATTTGACAGTTATACCATCATCCATCCATCCATCCATTTTCTACCGTTATTCCCTTTGGGGTCGCGGGGGGCGCTGGAGACTATCTCAGCTACAATCGGGCGGAAGGCGGGGTACACCCTGGACAAGTCGCCACCTCATCGCAGGGCCAACACAGATAGACAGACAACATTCACACTCACATCCACACACTAGGGCCAATTTAGTGTTGCCAATCAACTTATCCCCAGGTGCATGTCTTTGGAGGTGGGAGGAAGCCGGAGTACCCGGAAGGAACCCATGCAGTCCCGGGGAGGACATGCAAACTCCACACAGAAAGATCCCGAGCCCAGGACTGAACCCAAGACTACTCAGGACCTTCGCAGATGCACTAACCCCTCTTCCACCGTGAAGCCCAGTTATACCATCATATTCAGTAAAAAAAAAAAACTTTTGTCTTTACAAACCTTACAAAATAGTTTTTTCTAGTAAAATTCACAAAGATACATTTCTCCAGGCATTATTAGCCATTTAGCATGTTTGGTTTAGGAGTTGTGTTTAAATAACTGTTATTTTGAATATGGCAGTTATACTGTCATTATGAGTAAAACCCAATTTTTGTATTTGTAAACCTTACCTAAATACCTGATTCTGATAAAACTCACATAGATTCAATATTACAGGCATTTTTAGACGTATTGCAAGTTTGGTTTTGGAGTTATGTTTATTTAACTTTCATATTTAGTATGACAGTTATACTGTCATATTAAGTAAAAAAACCTAACTTGTGTCTTTACAAACCTTATAAAATATTTTTTTTTTCCAGGAAAACAAAGATACATTTCTCCAGGCATTATTAGCCATTTTGTATTTGTGGTTTAGGAGTTATGTTTAAATAACTGTCAGGTTGAATGTGACAGTATACTGTCATTATGAGTATAACCTATTTTTTGTATTTGTAAATCTTACCAAAAATACCTGATTCTGGTAAAAATCACATAGATACAATATTGCAGGCATTTTTAGACATAATGCATGTTTGGTTTTGGAGTTATGTTTATACAACTTTCATATTTAGTATGACAGTTATACCATCATATTGAGTAAAAAAACAAAACAAACTTGTGTCTTTATAAACGTTACATTTTTTTTCCCCCCACAACTCACAAAGGTACATTTCTCCAGGCATAATTAGCCATTTATCATGTTTGGTTTAGGAGTTATGTTTAAATAACTGTCATATTGAGTGGGGTAGTTATTGTATCGTGTGTCATTATAAATAAAAACCTATTTTTTGTAATTTTAAACCTTACTAAAATACCTGATTCTGGTAAAACTCACATAGATACAATATTAAAGGCATTTTTAGACATAATGTATGTTTGGTTTTGGAGTTATATTTATATAACTTTCATATTTAGTATGACAGTTATACCATCATATTCAATAAAAAAACTAACTTGTGTCTTTATAAACCTTACAAATTATTTGTTTCCAGTAAAACTCACACTGATACATTTCTCCAGGCATTATTAGCCAGCCATTTATCATGTTTGGTTTAGGAGTTATGTTTAAATAACTGTCATATCAAATGTTGCAGTTATACTGTCATTATGAGTAAAACCCAAGTTTTGTATTTGTAAACCTTACCAAAATACCTGATTCTGGTAAAACTCACATAGATTAAATATTACAGGCAGTTTAAGACATATTGCAAGTTTGGTTTAGGAGTTTGGTTTTGGAATTATGTTTATATAACTTTCATATTTAGTATGACAGTTATACCATCATATTGAGTAAAAAAAAACTAACTTTTGTCTTTACAAACCTTACAAAATATTTGTTCCTAGTAAACATCACAAAGATACATTTTTTCCAGGCATTATTAGCCATGTATCATGTTTGGTTTAGGAATTATGTTTAAATAACTGTCATGTTGAGTGTGGCTGTTATATTGTCATTATGAGTAAATAAATAAATTTTTTTATTTGTAAACCTTACCAAAATACCTGATTCTGGTAAAACTCATATAGATACAATATTACAGGAATTTTTAGACATAAAACATGTTTGGTTTAGGAATTATGTTTAAATAACTGTCAGATTGAATGTGACAGTATACTGTCATAGTGAGTTAAACCAATATTTTGTATTTGCAAACCTTACAAAAACAACTGATTCTAGTTAAACTCGCATGAATACAATATTACAGGCATTTTTAGACATAATGCATGTTTGGTTTTGGAGTTATGTTTATATTTTTTTTACATTTAGTATGACAGTTTTACTGTCATATTGAGTAAGAAAAAAATAACTTGTGTCTTTACAAACCCATTCATCCATCCATTTTCTACAGCTTATTCCCTTTGGGGTCGTGGGGGGCGCTGGAGCCTATCTAAGCTACAATCGGGCGGAAGGCGGCGTACACCCTGGACAAGTCGCCATCTCATCGCAGTCTTTACAAACCTTACAAAATTGTTTTTTTTTCCTGTAAAACATAAAAAGATACATTTCTCCAGGCATTATTAAACATTTTGCATGTGTGGTTTAGGAGTTATGTTTACATAACTGTCATATTGAATGTGGCAGTTATACTGTCATTATGAGTAAAACCTATTTTTTGTTTTTGTAAACCTTACCAAAATACCTGATTCTAGTAAAACGAACATAGATTCATTGGTTTTGGAGTTATGATAATTTATCTTTCATATTTTGTATGACAGTTATATCATCATATTGAGTAAAAAATTTAACTTGTATCTTTATAAACCTTACAAATTCGTTTTTTCCAGTAAAACTCACAAAGATACATTTCTCCAGGCATTATTATGCATTTATCATGTTTGGTTTAGGAATTATGTTTAAATACCTGTCATGTTAAATGTGGCAGTTATATTGTCATTATGAGTAAAACCTATTTTTTGTATTTGTAAACCTTACCGGTTTAGGAATTATGTTTAAATACCTGTCATGTTAAATGTGGCAGTTATATTGTCATTATGAGTAAAACCTATTTTTTGTATTTGTAAACCTTACCAAAATAACTGATTATGGTAAAACTCACATAGATACAATATTACAGGAATTTTTAGACATAAAACATGTTTGGTTTTGGAGTTATGTTTATATAACTTTCATATATAGTATGACAGTTGTATTAAGTAAAAAAAAACTAATTTGTGTCTTTACAAACCTTACAAAATATTTTTTTTTCGTTAAAATTCACAAAGATACATTTTTCCAGGCATTATTAGTCATTTTGCATTTGTTTTTTATGAGTTATGTTTAAAAAACTGTCATATTGAGTGTGGCAGATATACTGTCATTATGAGGAAAACCTAATTTTTGTATTTGTAAAACATACCAATATACCTGATTTTGGTAAAACTCACATAGATTCAATATTACAGGCATTTTTAGACGGATTGCAAGTTTGGTTTTAGAGTTATGTGTATATAACTTTCATATTTAGTAAGAGAGTTATACTGTGAAATTGAGTAAAAATAACAAACTTGTAATTTTAAAAACCTTACAAAATATTTTTTTCCATTAAAATTCACAGAGCTACATTTTTCTCGGCATTATTAGTCATTTTGCATGTGTGGTTTAGGAGTTATGTTTAAATAGCTGTCAGATTGAATGTGACACTCATATAGATTCAATATTACAGGCAGTTTAAGACGGATTGCAAGTTTGGTTTAGGAGTTTGGTTTTGGAAATATGTTTATATTACTTTTATATTTAGTTTGACAGTTATACCATCATATTGAGTTAAAAAAAAACTAACTTTTGTCTTTATAAACCTTACAAAAAAATGTTTTCCCAGTAAAACTCACAAAGATACATTTCTCCAGGCATAATTACTTTTTGTGTTTGCAAGCCTTAAAATAGCATATGTTTCGAGTAAAACTCACAAAGATGCATTGTTTTAGGCTGTATTAGGCTATTTTGCATGTGTGGTTAGGAAGTTATTTTTAAATAACTGTCAAATTGAATTTAGCAGTTATCTGTCATTATTAGTAAACCCCTAATTTATGTAATTGTACACCTTACCAAATTAACTGATTCTTTTAACACTATCATAGATGTAATATTTTAGTCATTTTTAGACATAATGCATGTTCAGTTTTGGAGTTATGTTTATATAACTTTTATATTTGGTATGACATTTATACTGTCATATTGAATTAAAAAAACTAACTTGCGTCATGGCAAACCTTACAGAAGATAATTTTTCTAGTAATTTTTTTTTCATTATGAAAAAAAAAATGTGTATTTGTAAACCTTACCAAATTACCTGATTCTAGTGAAACTCACATAGATACAATATTTTAGGCATTTTTAGACATAATGAATGTTCAATTTTGGAGTTATGTTTATATATATTTCATATTTGGTATGACAGTTATACTGTCATATTGCATTAAAAAAACTAACTTGCCTCTTTGAAAAACTTACAAAAGATAATTTTTCAAGTAAAACTAACAAAGATACATGTCTTCACGCATTATTAGACATGTTGCATGTTTGGGGTAGGAAATATGTTGAAAAACATTTGTATTGCTTATTTCGCTTTATCTCAGGATTTTCAGAACATTACTGTCATATGAGTAAAAAACTACTTTTTGTGTTTGCAAACTTTAAAATAGCATATGTTTCGAGTAAAACTCACATGGATGCATTGTTTTAGACTTTATTAGCCTATTTTGCATGTGTGGTTAGAAGTTATGTTTAAATAACTGTCAAATTGAATGTAGCAGTTATCTGTCATTATGAGTATACCCCTAATTTATGTAATTGTACACCTTACCAAATTAACTGATTCTTGCAAAACTCACATAGATACAATATTTTAGGCATTTTTAGACATAATGCATGTTCAGTTTTGGAGTTATGTTTATATAACTTTTATATTGAGTGGGGTAGTTATTGTATCGTGTGTCATTATAAATAAAAACCTATTTTTTGTAATTTTAAACCTTACTAAAATACCTGATTCTGGTAAAACTCACATAGATACAATATTAAAGGCATTTTTAGACATAATGTATGTTTGGTTTTGGAGTTATATTTATATAACTTTCATATTTAGTATGACAGTTATACCATCATATTCAATAAAAAAACTAACTTGTGTCTTTATAAACCTTACAAATTATTTGTTTCCAGTAAAACTCACACTGATACATTTCTCCAGGCATTATTAGCCAGCCATTTATCATGTTTGGTTTAGGAGTTATGTTTAAATAACTGTCATATCAAATGTTGCAGTTATACTGTCATTATGAGTAAAACCCAAGTTTTGTATTTGTAAACCTTACCAAAATACCTGATTCTGGTAAAACTCACATAGATTAAATATTACAGGCAGTTTAAGACATATTGCAAGTTTGGTTTAGGAGTTTGGTTTTGGAATTATGTTTATATAACTTTCATATTTAGTATGACAGTTATACCATCATATTGAGTAAAAAAAAACTAACTTTTGTCTTTACAAACCTTACAAAATATTTGTTCCTAGTAAACATCACAAAGATACATTTTTTCCAGGCATTATTAGCCATGTATCATGTTTGGTTTAGGAATTATGTTTAAATAACTGTCATGTTGAGTGTGGCAGTTATATTGTCATTATGAGTAAATAAATACATTTTTTTATTTGTAAACCTTACCAAAATACCTGATTCTGGTAAAACTCATATAGATACAATATTACAGGAATTTTTAGACATAAAACATGTTTGGTTTAGGAATTATGTTTAAATAACTGTCAGATTGAATGTGACAGTATACTGTCATAGTGAGTTAAACCAATATTTTGTATTTGCAAACCTTACAAAAACAACTGATTCTAGTTAAACTCGCATGAATACAATATTACAGGCATTTTTAGACATAATGCATGTTTGGTTTTGGAGTTATGTTTATATTTTTTTTACATTTAGTATGACAGTTTTACTGTCATATTGAGTAAGAAAAAAATAACTTGTGTCTTTACAAACCCATTCATCCATCCATTTTCTACAGCTTATTCCCTTTGGGGTCGTGGGGGGCGCTGGAGCCTATCTAAGCTACAATCGGGCGGAAGGCGGCGTACACCCTGGACAAGTCGCCATCTCATCGCAGTCTTTACAAACCTTACAAAATTGTTTTTTTTTCCTGTAAAACATAAAAAGATACATTTCTCCAGGCATTATTAAACATTTTGCATGTGTGGTTTAGGAGTTATGTTTACATAACTGTCATATTGAATGTGGCAGTTATACTGTCATTATGAGTAAAACCTATTTTTTGTTTTTGTAAACCTTACCAAAATACCTGATTCTAGTAAAACGAACATAGATTCATTGGTTTTGGAGTTATGATAATTTATCTTTCATATTTTGTATGACAGTTATATCATCATATTGAGTAAAAAATTTAACTTGTATCTTTATAAACCTTACAAATTCGTTTTTTCCAGTAAAACTCACAAAGATACATTTCTCCAGGCATTATTATGCATTTATCATGTTTGGTTTAGGAATTATGTTTAAATACCTGTCATGTTAAATGTGGCAGTTATATTGTCATTATGAGTAAAACCTATTTTTTGTATTTGTAAACCTTACCGGTTTAGGAATTATGTTTAAATACCTGTCATGTTAAATGTGGCAGTTATATTGTCATTATGAGTAAAACCTATTTTTTGTATTTGTAAACCTTACCAAAATAACTGATTATGGTAAAACTCACATAGATACAATATTACAGGAATTTTTAGACATAAAACATGTTTGGTTTTGGAGTTATGTTTATATAACTTTCATATATAGTATGACAGTTGTATTAAGTAAAAAAAAACTAATTTGTGTCTTTACAAACCTTACAAAATATTTTTTTTTCGTTAAAATTCACAAAGATACATTTTTCCAGGCATTATTAGTCATTTTGCATTTGTTTTTTATGAGTTATGTTTAAAAAACTGTCATATTGAGTGTGGCAGATATACTGTCATTATGAGGAAAACCTAATTTTTGTATTTGTAAAACATACCAATATACCTGATTTTGGTAAAACTCACATAGATTCAATATTACAGGCATTTTTAGACGGATTGCAAGTTTGGTTTTAGAGTTATGTGTATATAACTTTCATATTTAGTATGAGAGTTATACTGTGAAATTGAGTAAAAATAACAAACTTGTAATTTTAAAAACCTTACAAAATATTTTTTTCCATTAAAATTCACAGAGCTACATTTTTCTCGGCATTATTAGTCATTTTGCATGTGTGGTTTAGGAGTTATGTTTAAATAGCTGTCAGATTGAATGTGACACTCATATAGATTCAATATTACAGGCAGTTTAAGACGGATTGCAAGTTTGGTTTAGGAGTTTGGTTTTGGAAATATGTTTATATTACTTTTATATTTAGTTTGACAGTTATACCATCATATTGAGTTAAAAAAAAAACTAACTTTTGTCTTTATAAACCTTACAAAAAAATGTTTTCCCAGTAAAACTCACAAAGATGCATTTCTCCAGGCATAATTACTTTTTGTGTTTGCAAGCCTTAAAATAGCATATGTTTCGAGTAAAACTCACAAAGATGCATTGTTTTAGGCTGTATTAGGCTATTTTGCATGTGTGGTTAGGAAGTTATTTTTAAATAACTGTCAAATTGAATTTAGCAGTTATCTGTCATTATTAGTAAACCCCTAATTTATGTAATTGTACACCTTACCAAATTAACTGATTCTTTTAACACTATCATAGATGTAATATTTTAGTCATTTTTAGACATAATGCATGTTCAGTTTTGGAGTTATGTTTATATAACTTTTATATTTGGTATGACATTTATACTGTCATATTGAATTAAAAAAACTAACTTGCGTCATGGCAAACCTTACAGAAGATAATTTTTCTAGTAATTTTTTTTTCATTATGAAAAAAAAAATGTGTATTTGTAAACCTTACCAAATTACCTGATTCTAGTGAAACTCACATAGATACAATATTTTAGGCATTTTTAGACATAATGAATGTTCAATTTTGGAGTTATGTTTATATATATTTCATATTTGGTATGACAGTTATACTGTCATATTGCATTAAAAAAACTAACTTGCCTCTTTGAAAAACTTACAAAAGATAATTTTTCAAGTAAAACTAACAAAGATACATGTCTTCACGCATTATTAGACATGTTGCATGTTTGGGGTAGGAAATATGTTGAAAAACATTTGTATTGCTTATTTCGCTTTATCTCAGGATTTTCAGAACATTACTGTCATATGAGTAAAAAACTACTTTTTGTGTTTGCAAACTTTAAAATAGCATATGTTTCGAGTAAAACTCACATGGATGCATTGTTTTAGACTTTATTAGCCTATTTTGCATGTGTGGTTAGAAGTTATGTTTAAATAACTGTCAAATTGAATGTAGCAGTTATCTGTCATTATGAGTATACCCCTAATTTATGTAATTGTACACCTTACCAAATTAACTGATTCTTGCAAAACTCACATAGATACAATATTTTAGGCATTTTTAGACATAATGCATGTTTCGTTTTGGAGTTATGTTTATATAACTTTCATATTTGGTATGACAGTTATACTGTCATATTGTATTAAAAAAACTAACTTGAGTCTTTGTAAAACTTACAAAAGATAATTTTTCTAGTATAACTAACAAAGATACATGTATCCAGGCATTATTAGACATGTTGCTTGTTTGGTGTAGGAATTATGTTGAAAAACATTTTTATTGCTTATTTTGCATTATCTCAGGATTTTAAGAACATTACTGTCATAATGAGTAAAAACTACTTTTTGTGTTTGCAAGCCTTAAAATAGCAAATGTTTCGAGTAAAACTCACAAGGATGCATTGTTTTAAGCTTTATTAACTTATTTGAATGTGTGATTAGGAAGTTATGTTTAAATAACAGTCAAATTGAATGAAGCAGTTATACTGTCATTATGAAAATATTTCTGTATTTGTAAACCTTACCAAATTACCTGATTCTGGTGAAACTCACATAGATACAATATTACAGGTATTTTTAGACATAATGCATGTTCAGTTTTGGAGTTATGTTTATATAACTTTCATAATTGGTATGACAGTTATACTGTCATATTGAATTAAAAAAACTTATTTGCCTTTTTGCAAAACTTACAAAAGATAATTTTTCTAGTAAAACTAACAAAGATACATGTCTTCAGGCATTATTAGACATGTTGCATGTTTGGTGTAGGAATAATGTTGAAAAACATTATTATTGCTTATTTCGCATTATCTCAGGATTTTAAGAACATTACTGTCAAAATGAGTATAACACTACTTGTTGTGTTTGCAAGCCTTAAAATAGCATATGTTTCGAGTAAAACTCACAAGGATGCATTGTTTTAGGCTTTATTAACCTATTTTGCATGTGTGGTTAGGGAGTTATGTTTAAATAACAGTCAAATTTAATGTAGCAGTTAACTATCATTATGAGTAAACCCCTAATTTATGTAATTGTACACCTTACCAAATTAACTGATTCTTGTAAAACTCACATAGATACAATATTTTAGTCATTTTTAGACATAATGCATTTTCAGTTTTGGAGTTATGTTTATATAACTTTCATATTTGGTATGACAGTTATACTGTCATATTGAATTTAAAAAACTTATTTGACTCTTTGCAAAACTTACAAAATATATTTTTTCTAGTAAAACTAACAACGATACATGTCTTCAGGCATTATTAGACATGTTGCATGTTTGGTGTAGGAATTATGTTGAAAAACATTTTTATTGCTTATTTCGCATTATCTCAGGATTTTAAGAACATTACTGTCAAAATGAGTAAAACACTACTTTTTGTGTTTGCAAGCCTTAAAATAGCATATGTTTAGAGTAAAACTCACAAGGATGCATTGTTTTAGGCTTTATTAGCCTATTTGCATGTGTGGTTAGGAAGTTATGTTTAAATAACTGTCAAATTGAATATAGCAGGCATTATTAGGCATGTTGCATGTTTGGTGTAGGAATTATTTTGAAAAACAATTTTATTGATTTTTTCGCATTATCGCAGGATTTTAAGAACATTACTGGCATATTGAGTAAAAAACTACTATGACAGTATACTGTCACATTCAATCTGACTGTTATTTAAACATAACTCCTAAACCATGCAAGCAAAATGTCAAATAATGCCTGGAGAAATGTATCTTTGTAAGTTTTACAGGAAAAAAATAGTTTCTAAGGTTTGTAAAGACACAAGTTAGCTTTTTTTTACTCAATATGACAGTATAACTGTCATACTAAATATGAAAGTTGAATAAATATAACACCAAAACCAAACTTGCAATCCGTCTAAAAATGCCTGTAATATTGAATATATGTGAGTTTTACCAGAATTAGTTATTTTGGTGAGGTTTACAAATACAAAAATTGGGTTTTACTCATAATGACAGTATAACTGCCATATTCAAAATAACAGTTATTTAAACATAACTCCTAAACCAAATATGCTAAATGGCTAATAATGCCTGGAGAAATGAATCTTTGTGAGTTTTACTAGAAAAAAAATATTTTGTAAGGTTTGTAAAGACAAAAGTTAGTTGTTTTTTTTACTCAATATGATGGTATAACTGTCATGCTAAATATGAAAGTTAGATAAACATACTTCCAAAACCAAACTCCTAAACCAAACTTGCAGTCTGTCTTGAACTGCCTGTAATATTGAATCTATGAGAGTTTTGCCAGAATCAGGTATTTTGGTAAGGTTTACAAATACAAAACTTGGGTTTTACTCATAGTGACAGTATAACTGCAACATTTGATATGACAGCTAACATGACTCCTAAACCAAACATGATAAATGGCTAATAATGCCTGGAGAAATGTATCATGGTGAGTTTTACTAGAAACAAATAATTTGTAAGGTTTATAAAGACAAAAGTTATTTTTTTAAATTTAATATAATGGTATAACTGGCATACTAAATATGAAAGTTATATAAACATAACTCCAAAACCAAAATGCATTTTGTCTAAAAATGCCTGTAATATTGTATCTTTTTGAGTTTTACCAGAATCAGGTATTTTGGTAAGGTTGACAAATACAAACATTAGGTTTTACTCATAATGACAGTATACTGCCACATTCAATATGAAAATTATTTAAACATAACTCCAAAACCAAACATGCATTATGTCTAAAAATTCCTATAACTTTGTATCTACGTGATTTTTACTAGAATCAGTTGTTTTTGTAAGGTTTACAAATACAAAATATTAGTTTTTCTCATATTGAGAGTATACTGTCACAATCAATCTGACAAAATGGCTAATAATGCCTGGAGGAATGTATCTTTGTGAATTTTACAGGAACAAATATTTTGTAAGGTTTGTAAAGACACAAGTTATTTTTTTAACTTAATTTTACAGTATAGCTGTCTTACTATATATGAAAGTTTTATAAACATAACTCCAAAACCAAACATGCAATCCGTTTAAAAATGTCTGTAATATTTATTATATGTAAGTTTTATCAGAATCAGGTATTTGGTAAGGTTTACAAATCAAAAAATTAGGTTTTACTCATAGTGACAGTATAACTGTCACCCTCAATATGACAGTTATTTAAACATAACTCCTATCTAGTGGTTAGAGTGTCCGCCCTGAGATCGGTAGGTTGTGAGTTCAAACCCCGGCCGAGTCATACCAAAGACTATAAAAAATGGGACCCATTACGTCCCTGCTTGGCACTCAGTATCAAGGGTTGGAATTGGGGGTTAAATCACCAAAAATGATTCCCGGGCGCAGCACCGCTGCTCCCCTCACCTCCCAGGGGGTGATCAAGGGGATGGGTCAAATGCAGAGGACACATTTCACCACACCTAGTGTGTGTGTGACAATCATTGGGACTTTAACTTTAACTTTAACTTTAACTTTAAAACACAAATGCAAAATGACTAATAATGCCTAGAGAAATGTATATTTGTGAATTTTACTGGAAAACAATATTTTGTAAGGTTTGTAAAGATACAAATTAGTGTTTTATTACTCAATATGATGGTATAACTGTCATACTAAATATGAAAGTTATATAAACATAACTCCAAAACCAAACATACTTTATGTCTAAAAATTCCTGTGATATTGTATCGATGTGGGTTTTACCAGAATCAGGTATTTTGGTAAGGTTTACAAATACAAAAAATAGGTTTTACTCATAATGACAGTATAACTGCCACACTCAATATAACAGTTATTTAAACATAACTCCGAAACAAAACATGTTAAATGGCTAATAATGCCTGGGTAAATGTATCTTTGTGAGTTTAACTGGAAAAAAACATATTTTGTAAGGTTTGTAAAGACAGAAGTTAGTTTTTTTACTCATAATGACAGTATAACAACTACCACATTCAAAATGACAGTTATATAAACATAACGCCAAAACCAAACATGCATTATGTCTAAAAATGCCTGTAGTATTAAATCTATATGAGTTTGACCAGAATCAGGTATTTTGGTAAGGTTTACAAATACAAAAAGTAGGTTTTACTCATAATGACAATATAACTGCCACGTTCAAAATTACAGTTATTTAAACATAACTCCTAATTTAAACATGCTAAATGGCTAATACTGCCTGGAGAAAGGTATCTTTGTGAGTTTAACTGGAAAATAAAATTATTTTGTAAGGTTTGTAAAGACACAAGTTAGTTTTTTTTATTCAATATGTTTGTATAACTGTCATAATAAATGTAAAAGTTATATAAACATAACTCCAAAACCAAACATGCATTATGTCTAAAAATGCCTGTAATATTGTATCTATGTGAGTTTTACAAGAATCAGGTATTTTGGTAATGTTGAAAAATACAAAAATTAGGTTTTACTCATACAAAATATTAGTTTAACTCATAATGACGTTGTACTGTCACAATCAATCTGACAATATGGCTAATAATGCCTTGAGGAATGTATCTTTGTGAGTTTAACTGGAAAAAATATTTTGTAAGGTTTGTAAAGACACAAGTTAGTTTTTTTTACACAATATTACAGTATAGCTGTCATACTATATATGAAAGTTATATAAACACAACTCCAAAACCAAATATGCAATATGTGAGTTTTATCAGAATCAGGTGTTTTGGTAAGGTTTACAAAAACAAAAATTAGGTTTTACTCATAGTGACAGTATAACTGCCACACTCAATATGACAGTTATTTAAACATAACTCCTAAAACACAAATGCAAAATGACTAATAATGCCTAGAGAAAGGTATATTTGTGAATTTTACTGGAAAACAATATTTTGTAAGGTTTGTAAAGATACAAATTAGTGTTTTATTACTCAATATGATGGTATAACTGTCATACTAAATATGAAAGTTATATAAACATAACTCCAAAACCAAACATACTTTATGTCTAAAAATTCCTGTGATATTGTATCGATGTGGGTTTTACCAGAATCAGGTATTTTGGTAAGGTTTACAAATACAAAAAATAGGTTTTACTCATAATGACAGTATAACTGCCACACTCAATATAACAGTTATTTAAACATAACTCCTAAACCAAACATGCTAAATGGCTAATAATGACTGGAGAAATGCATCTTTGTGAGTTTTCCTGAAAAAAACAACATTTTAGTAAGGTTTGTAAAGACACAAGTTAGTTGTTTTTTACTCCATATAACTGTCATACTAAATGTAAAATGTATATAAACAAAACTCCAAAACCAAACATGCATTATGTCTAAAAATGCCTGTAACATTGTATCCATGTGAGTTTTACTAGAATCAGTTGTTTTTTTAAGGTTTGAAAATAGAAAATATTGAATTTACTCACTATGACAGTATGCTGTCACATTCACTCTGACAGTTATTTAAACATAACTCCTAAACCACACATACAAAATGACTAATAATGCCTTTGTGAGTTTTACTGAAAAAAAATATATATATTTTGTAAGGTTTGTAAAGACACAAGTTAGTTTTTTTTTTTACTTAATATGACAGTAAAACTGTCATACTAAATATGAAAGTTATATAAACATAACTCCAAAACCAAACATGCATTATGTTCAAAAACTGCCTGTAATATTGTATCTATGTGAGTTTTACTACAATCAGGTATTTTGGTAAGGTTTACAAATACAGAAATAAGGTTTTACTCACTATGACAGTATACTGCTGTCATTTTGAGTAAAAAAAAATTGTGTTGTAAAAAATATTTTTTCCAGAAAAATTAACAGAGATACATTTCTCCAGGCATTATTAGTCATTTTGAATATGTGGTTTAGGAGTTATGTTTAAATAACTGTCAGATCGAATGTGACAGTATACTGTCATAGTGAGTAAAACCAATATTTTGTATTTGCAAAACTTACAAAAACAACTGATTCTAGTATAACTCACATGGATACATCATTTCAGGCATTCTTAGACATAATGCATGTTTGGTTTTGGAGTTATGTTTATATAACTTTTCCATTTAGTATGACAGTTATACTGTCTTTTTGAGTTAGAAAAAACTAACTTGTGTCTTTACAAACCTTACAATTTGTATTTATTTTTTTCCAGTAAAACTCACAAAGATACTTTTCTCCAGGCATTATTAGCCATTTAGCATGTTTTGTTTATGAGTTATGTTTAAAACAATTTGGCGGTTATCCGTCAATATGAGTAAAACCTAATTTTTGTATTTGTAATCCTTACCAAAATACCTGATTCTGGTAAAAAATCAAATATATTCAATATTACAGCCATTTTTTTTACGAATTGCAAGTTTGGTTTTGGAGTTATGTTTATAAAACTTTCATTTTTAGTATGACAGTTATACCATCATATTGAGTTAAAAAAAACAAAAAAAAACAGTATCTTTACAAACCTTACAAAATATTTTTTTCCAGTAAAAATCACAAAGATACATTTTTCCACGCATTATTAGTCATTTTGCATGTGTGTTTTAGGAGTTATGTTTAAATAACTGTCATATTGAGCGTGGCAGTTATACTGTCATTATGAGTAAAACCTAATTTTGGTATTGTAAACCTTACCACAATACCTGATTCTGATAAAACTCACATATATTTAATATTACAGGCATTTTTAAATGGATTGCATGTTTGGTTTTTGAGTTTGGTTTTGGAGTTATGTTTCTATAACTTTTTTTAGTTTGACAGTTATACCGTCATATTGAGTAAAAAAACTTGTGTCTTTGTAAACCTTACAAAAGATCATTACTCTAGTAAAACTAACAAAGATACATTTCTCCAGGTTTAATAGCCATTTTCATGTGTCGTTTATGACTTATGTTTAAATAACTGTCATATTGAGTGTGGCACTTATAATGTCACTATCAGTAAAACCTATTTTTTTTATTTGTCAACCTTACCAAAATACCTCATTTTGGTAAAACTCACATAGATTCAATATTACAGACATTTTTAGACGGATTGCAAGTTTGGTTTTGGAGTCATGTTTATATATTTTCTGCATTTAGTATGACAGTTATACTGTCATATTGAGTAAAAAAAACTAACGTGTGTCTTTACAAACCTTACAAATTGTTTTTCCTAGTAAAACTCACAAAGATACATTTCTCCAGGCATTATTAGCCATTTTGCATGTGTGGTTTAGGAGTTATGTTTACATAACTGTCAGATTGAATGTGACAGTATACTGTCATAGTGAGTAAAACCTAATTTTTGTATTTGTAAACCTTACCAAAATACCTGATTCTGGTAAAACTCACATAGATACAATATTACACATAGACATAAAACATGTTTGGTTTTGCAGTTATGTTTATACAACTTTCATATTTAGTATGACAGTTATACCATCATATTGAGTAAAAACAACTAATTTGTGTCTTTACAAACCTTACAAAATATTTTTTTTTCATTAAATTTCACAAAGATACATTTTTCCAGGCATTATTAGTCATTTTGCATTTGTTTTTTTAGGAGTTATGTTTAAAAAACTGTCATATTGCGTGTGGCAGTTATACTGTCATTATGAGTAAAACCTAATTTTTGTATTTGTAAACCTTACCAAAATACCTGATTTTGGTTAAACTCACATAGATTCATAATTACAGGCATTTTTAGACGGATTGCAAGTTTGGTTTTAGAGTTATGTGTATATAACTTTCATATTTAGTATGACAGTTATACTGTCAAATTGAGTAAAAAATAACAAACTTGTAATTTTAAAAACCTTAAAAAATATTTTTTTCCAATAAAATTCAGAGAGATAAATTTTTCTCGGCATTATTAGTCATTTTGCATGTGTGGTTTAGGAGTTATGTTTAAATAGCTGTCAGATTGAATGTGACAGTACACTGTCATAGTGAGTAAAACCAATATTTTGTATTTGCAAAACTTACAAAAACAACTGATTTTAGTAAAACTCACATTGATACAATATCCATCCATCCATCTTCCTCCGCTTATCCGACGTCGGGTCGCGGGGGCAGCAGCCTAAGCAGGGAAGCCCAGACTTCCCTCTCCCCAGCCACTTCGTCCAGCTCCTCCCAGGGGACCCCGAGGCGTTCCCAGGCCAGCCGGGAGATATAGTCTTCCCAACGTGTCCTGGGTCTTCCCCGCGGCCTCCTACCGGTCAGACGTGCCATAAACACCTCCCTAGGGAGGCGTTCGGGTGGCATCCTGACCAGATGCCCGAACCACCTCATCTGGCTCCTCTCGATGTGGAGGAGCAGCGGCTTTACTTTGAGCTCCTCCCGGATGGCAGAGCTTCTCACCCTATCTCTAATGGAGAGCCCCGCCACCCGGCGGAGGAAACTCATTTCGGCCGCTTGTACCCGTGATCTTGTCCTTTCGGTCATAACCCAAAGCTCATGACCATAGGTGAGGATGGGAACGTAGATCGACCGGTAAATTGAGAGCTTTGCCTTCCGGCTCAGCTCCTTCTTCACCACAACGGATCGATACAGCGTCCGCATTACTGAAGACGCTGCACCGATCCGCCTGTCTATCTCACGATCCACTCTTCCCCCACTCGTGAACAAGACTCCGAGGTACTTGAACTCCTCCACTTGGGGAAAAATCTCCTCCCCAACCCGGAGATGGCACTCCACCCTTTTCCGGGCGAGAACCATGGACTCGGACTTGGAGGTGCTGATTCTCATCCCAGTCGCTTCACACTCGGCTGCGAACCGATCCAGTGAGAGCTGAAGATCCTGGCCAGATGAAGCCATCAGGACCACATCATCTGCAAAAAGCAGAGACCTAATCCTGCAGCCACCAAACCATTCGAAGTGAGTCCGACTATATCTAGCCGGAACTTCTCCACCTCGCGCACTAGCTCAGGCTCCTTCCCCCCCAGCGAGGTGACGTTCCACGTCCCAAGAGCTAGCTTCTGTAGCCGAGGATCGGACCGCCAAGTGCCCTGCCTTCGGCTGCCGCCCAGCTCACATTGGACCCGACCTCCATGACCCCTGCCTTGGGTGGTGAGCCCATTGGAGGGGGGACCCACGTTGCCTCTTCGGGCTGTGCCCGGCCGGGCCCCATGGGGGCAGGCCCGGCCACCAGGTGCTCGCCATCGTGCCCCACCTCCGGGCCTGGCTCCAGAGGGGGGCCCCGGTGACCCGCGTCCGGGCGAGGGAAATCTGGGTCCTTGTTTTTTATATTTCATGGAGGTCTTCGAGCTGCTCTTTGTCTGATCCCTCACCTAGGACCAGTTTGTCTTGGGAGACCCTACCAGGGGGCATAAAGCCCCCGGACAACATAGCTCCTAGGATCATTGGGACACGCAAACTCCTCTACCACGTTAAGGTGGCAGCTCAGAGAGGAGTGATACAATAATACAGGCATTTTTTAATGGATGTCCATCCATCCATCCATTTTCTACCGCTTATTCCCTTCGGGGTCGCGGGGGGCGCTGGAGCCTATGTCAGCTACAATCGAGCGGAAGGCAGGGTACACCCTGGAAATGTCGCCACCTCATCATATTAAGTAAAAAAAACTAAATTGGTTCTTTACAAACCTTACAAAATATGTTTTTCCAGTAATCTCACAAAGATACATTTCTCCAGGCATTATAGCCATTTTGCATGTGTGGTTTGGTAGTTATGTTTAAATAACTGTCAAATTGAATGTGACAGTATACTATCATGGTGAGTAAAACCAATATTTTGTAATTGCAAACCTTACTACAACAATTGATTTTCGTAAAACTCGCATGGATACAAAATTACAGGTATTTTTAAACATAATGCATGTTTTGTTTTGGAGTTATGTTTATATATGTTTTACATTTAGTATTAGAGTTATACTGTCATATTGAGTAAAAAAAACTAACTTGTGTCTTTATAAACCTTAAAAAAAAATGTTTTCCAGTAAAACTCACAAAGATACATTTCTCCAGGCATGATTAGCCATTAACCATGTTTGGTTTAGAGTTATGTTTAAATAACTGTCATATTGCGTGTGGCACTGTCATTGTGAGTAAAACCTATTTTTTGTATTTGTAAAATTACCAAAATAACTTACTCTGATAAAACTCACATGGATAAAATATTACAGGATTTTTTTTTAGACATAAAGCATGTTTCCATCATATTGAGTAAAAAAAACTAACTTGTGTCTATACAAACTTTACAAAATATTTTTTTTTCCAGTAAAACTCACAAAAATACATTTCTCCAGTTATTATTAGCCACTTTGCATCCGTGGTTTAGAATTTGTGTTTAAATAAGATTGTCAGATTGAATGTGACAGTATACTGTCATAGTGAGTAAAACCTAATTTTTGTATTTGTAAACCTTAACAAAATACCTGATTCTAGTAAAACTCACATAGATTCAATATAACAGGCATTTTTAGACGGATTGCATGTTTGGTATTGGAGTTATGTTTATATAACTTTTACATTTATTATGACAGTTATACAAACATATTGAATAAAAAAAAAACTATTTTGTGTCTTATCAAACCTTACAAAATATTTTTTTTCCTGTAAAACTCACAAAGATACATTTCTCCAGGCATTATTAGCCATTTTGCATTTGTGGTTTAGGAGTTATGTTACATAACCGTCATATTGAGGGTGGCAGTTATACTGTCATTATGAGTAAAACCTAAATTTTGTATTTATAAACCTTACCAAAATTCCTGATTCTGGTAAAACTCACATAGATACAATATTACAGGCATTTTTAGACATAATGCATGTTTGGTTTTGGAGTTATGTTTATATACATTTTTCCAGGCATTATTAGCTATTTATCATGTTTGGTTTAGGAGTTATGTTTAAATAACTGTCATATCAAATAATGCAGTTATACTGTCATTATGAGTAAAACCCAAGTTTTGTATTTGTAAACCTTACCAAAATACCTGATTCTGGTAAAACTCATATAGATTCAATATTACAGGCAGTTTAAGACGGATTGCAAGTTTGGTTTAGGAGTTTGGTTTTGGAATGATGTTTATATTACTTTTATATTTATCCATCCATCCATCCATCTTCTTCCGCTTATCCGAGGTCGGGTCGCGGGGGCAGCAGCCTAAGCAGGGAAGCCCAGACTTCCCTCTCCCCAGCCACTTCGTCCAGCTCTTCCTGTGGGACCCCGAGGCGTTCCCAGGCCAGCCGGGAGACATAGTCTTCCCAAAGTGTCCTGGGTCTTCCCCGTGGCCTCCTACCGGTCGGACGTGCCCTAAACACCTCCCTAGGGAGGCGTTCGGGTGGCATCCTGACCAGATGCCCGAACCACCTCATCTGGCTCCTCTCGATGTGGAGGAGCAGCGGCTTTACTTTGAGCTCTCCCCGGATGGCAGAGCTTCTCACACCCTATCTCTAAGGGAGAGCCCCGCCACCCGGCGGAGGAAACTCATTTCGGCCGCTTGTACCCGTGATCTTGTCCTTTCGGTCATAACCCAAAGCTCATGACCATAGGTGAGGATGGGAACGTAGATCGACCGGTAAATCGAGAGCTTTGCCTTCCGGCTCAGCTCCTTCTTCACCACAACGGATCGATACAGCGTCCGCATTACTGAAGACGCCGCACCGATCCGCCTGTCGATCTCACGATCCACTCTTCCCTCACTCGTGAACAAGACTCCGAGGTACTTGAACTCCTCCACTTTGGGCAAGATCTCCTCCCCAACCCGGAGATGGCACTCCACCCTTTTCCGAGCGAGAACCATGCACTGGGACTTGGAGGTCCGAGTCCATGGTCCATCCCAGTCGCTTCACACTCGGCTGCGAACCGATCCAGTGAGAGCTGAAGATCCTGGCCAGATGAAGCCAACAGGACCACATCATCTGCATAAAGCAGAGACCTAATCCTGCAGCCACCAAACCAGATCCCCTCAACGCCTTGACTGCGCCTATAAATTCTGTCCATAAAAGTTATGAACAGAATCGGTGACAAAGGGCAGCCTTGGCGGAGTCCAACCCTCACTGGAAACGTGTCCGACTTACTGCCGGCAATGCGGACCAAGCTCTGGCACTGAGCATACAGAGAGCGGACTGCCACAATCAGACAGTCCGATACCCCATACTCTCTGAGCACTTCCCACAGGACTTCCCGAGGGACACGGTCGAATGCCTTCTCCAAGTCCACAAAACACATGTAGACTGGTTGGGCAAACTCCCATGTACCCTCAAGGACCCTGCCGAGAGTATAGAGCTGGTCCACAGTTCCACGACCAGGACGAAAACCACACTGTTCCTCCTGAATCCGAGGTTCGACTATCCGGCGTAGCCTCCTCTCCAGTACACCTGAATAGACCTTACCGGGAAGGCTGAGGAGTGTGATCCCACGATAGTTAGAGCACACCCTCCGGTTCCCCTTCTTAAAGAGAGGAACCACCACCCCGGTCTGCCAATCCAGAGGTACTGCCCCCGATGTCCACGCGATGCTGCAGAGTCTTGTCAACCAAGACAGCCCCACAGCATCCAGAGCCTTAAGGAACTCCGGGCGGATCTCATCTAGCCCTGGGGCCTTGCCACCGAGGAGCTTTTTAACTACCTCAGCAACCTCAGCCCCAGAAATAGGAGAGCCCACCACAGACTCCCCAGGCACTGCTTCTGAGCACGCTGTGAGTAAACGTTGAGAACTCAGTTAACACGCCTCGTCTGCATTATTTATAATTAGACAGACAACACACTTAATAGGAGCCATTTTGGGGTCTTTACATAAACACACAAATGGAAATGAAACGCCACATATCCCAGCATGCACCGCGCGCTTCTTCTACGGGGAAAAAAGATGGCGGCTGTTTACCGTAGTTGCGAGACCTAAACTTTATGAAAATTAATATTAATATTAACCCATATATAAGGTGCACCGGATTATAAGGCGCACTGTCAGCTTTTGAGAAAATTTGTGGTTTTTAGGTGCGCCTTATAGTGCGGAAAATACGGTACTTTTTTTTTTTTCCAGCAAAACTCACAAAGATACATTTCTCCAGGTATACTTAGCCATTTATCATGTTTGGTTTAGGAGTTATGTTTAAATAACTGTCATATTGAGTGTGGCAGTTATACTGTCATTATGAGTAAAACCTAGATTTTGTATTTGTAAACCTTATTAAAATACCTGATTCTGGTAAAAATCACATAGATACAATATTACAGGCATTTTTAGACATAATGCATGTTTGGTTTTGGAGTTATGTTCATATACAATTTACATTTATTATGACAGTTATACACATATTGACTAAAAAAAACTAACTTGTGTCTTAACAAACCTTACAAAATATTTTTATTTTCCAGTTAAACTCACAAAGATACCTTTCTCCAGGCAGAATTAGCCATTTAGCATGTTTAAATTAGGACTTATGTTTAAATAACTGTAATTTTGAACGTGGCAGTTATGCTGTCATTATGAGTAAAACCTACTTTTTGTATTTGTAAACCTTACCAAAATACCTGATTCTGGTCAAACTCACATAGATTTAATATTTCAGGCATTTTTAGACATAATGCATGTTTGGTTTTGGCGTTATGTTTATATAACTGTCATTTTGAATGTGGCCAAACATTACTAGTTTGTAAAAATAATGACTATTATTTTTACTCATAATACTCATTATTAGTAAAAAAACTAACTTCTGTCTTTACAAACCTTACAAAAAAATTGTTTTCCAGTTAACCTCACAAAGATCCATTTCCCCAGGCTTTATTAGCCATTTAACATGTTTGGCTTAGGAGTTATGTTTGAATAACTGTTATATTGAGTGTGGCAGTTATACTGTCATTATGAGTAAAACATATTTTTTGTATTTGTAAACCTTACCAAAAAACCTGATTCTGGTAAAACCCACATTGATACAATATTACAGGAATTTTTAGACATAAAATATGTTTGGTTTTGGAGTTATGTTTATATAACTTTCATATTTAGTATGACAGTTATACCATCATATTGAGTAATAAAACACTAATTTGTATCTTTACAAACCTTACAAAATATTGTTTTCCGGTAAAATTCGCAAATATACATTTCTCTAGGCATTATTAGTCATTTTGCATTTGTGTTTTAGGAGTTATGTTTAAATAAGTGTCATATTAAGTAAAAAAAAACTAACTTGTGTCTTTACAAACCTTATAAAAAAAAAATGTTTCCAGGAAAACTCACAAAGATACATTTCTCCAGGCATTATTAGCCATTTTGTATTTGTGGTTTAGGAGTTATGTTTAAATAACTTTCAGATTGAATGTGACAGTATACTGTCATTCTGAGTAAAACCTAATTTTTGTATTTGTAAACCTTACCAAAAATACCTGATTCTGGTAAAAATCACATAGATACAATATTGCAGGCATTTTTAGACATAATGCATGTTTGGTTTTGGAGTTATGTTTATACAACTTTCATATTTAGTATGACAGTATACCATCATATTGAGTAAAAAAAAAAAAACTTGTGTCCTTATAAACCTTACAATTTTTTCCCTCCAAAACTCACAAAGAATACTGTCACTATGAGTAAAACCTAATATTTTGATTTGTAAACCTTACCAAAATACCTGATTCTGATAAAACTTACATATAATAAATATTACAGACATTTTTAGACGGATTGCATGTTTGGTTTTGGAGTTATGTTTATAAAACTTTCATATATAGTATGACAGCTATACTGTAAAATTAAGTAAAATAAACTAACGTGTGTCTTTACAAACCTTACAAAATTTTTTGTTCCAATAAAATTCACAAAGATACATTCCTCCAGGCATTATTAGCCATTTTGTCAGATTGATTGTGACAGTATACTCTCATTATGAGAAAAACTAATATTTTGTATTTGTAAACCTTACAAAAACAACTGATTCTAGTAAAAATCACGTAGATACAAAATTATAGGAATTTTTAGACATAATGCATGTTTGGTTTTGGAGTTTTGTTTAAATAATTGTCATATTGAATGTGGCAGTATACTGTCATTATGAGTAAAACCTAATGTTTGTATTTGTCAACCTTACCAAAATACCTGATTCTGGTAAGACTCAATATTACAGGCATTTTTAGACAAAATGCATTTTGGTTTTGGAGTTATGTTTATAAAACTTTCATATTTAGTATGAAATAACTTGTGTCTTTATAACCTTACACATTATTTTTTTCCAGTAAAACTCACAAAGATACATTTCTCCAGGCATTATTAGTCATTTATCATGTTTGGTTTAGGAGTCATGTTTAAATAACTGTCATATTAAATGTTGCAGTTATACTGTCATTATGAGTAAAACCCAAGTTTTGTATTTGTAAACCTTACCAAAATACCTGATTCTGGCAAAACTCACATAGATTCAATATTACAGGCAGTTTAAGACGGACTGCAAGTTTGGTTTAGGAGTTTGGTCTTGGAATTATGTTTATCTAACTTTCATATTTAGTATGACAGTTATATATTGAGTAAAAAAAACAACTAACTTTTGTCTTTACAAACCTTACAAAATATTTTTTTTCTAGTAAAACTCACAAAGATTCATTTCTCCAGGCATTATTAGCCATTTAGCATATTTGGTTTAGGAGTTATGTTTAAATAACTGTTATTTTGAATATGGCAGTTATACTGTCATTATGAGTAAAACCCAATTTTTGTATTTGTAAACCTTACCAAAATAACGGATTCTGGTAAAACTCACATATATTTAATATTACAGGCATTTTTAGACGGATTGCAAGTTTGGTTTTGGTGTTATATTTATTCAACTTTCATATTTAGTATGACAGTATACTATTTTTTCCTGTAAAACTTACAAAGATACATTTCTCTAGGCATTATTTGACATTTTGCTTGCATGGTTTAGGAGTTATGTTTAAATAACAGTCAGATTGAATGTGACAGTATACTGTCATAGTAGTTTTTTACTCAATATGCCAGTAATGTTCTTAAAATCCTGAGATAATGCGAAAAAAGCAATAAAAATGTTTTTCAACATAATTCCTACACCAAACATGCAACATGTCTAATAATGCCTGAAGACATGTATCTTTGTTAGTTTTACTAGAAAATGTATCTTTTGTAAGTTTTGCAACGACGCAAGTAAGTTTTTTTAATTCAATATAACAGTATAACTGTCAAACTAAATGTATAATTTATATAAACATAACTCCAAAACTGAACATGCATTATGTCTAAAAATGCCTAAAATATTGTATCTATGTGAGTTTTACCAGAATAAGGTAATTTTGTAAGGTTTACAAATACAAAAATTGGTTTTTTTCTCATAATGACAGTAGAACTGCTATATTCAATTTGACAGTTATTTAATTATAACTTCCTAACCACACATGCAAATACGCTAATAAAGCCTAAAACAATGCATCCTTGTGAGTTTTACTCGCAACATATGCTATTTTAAGGCTTGCAAACACAAAAAGTAGTTTTTTACTGATTATGACAGTAATGTTCTTAAAATCCTGAGATAATGCGAAATAAGCAATAAAAATGTTTTTCATCATAATTCCTACACCAAACATGCAACATGTCTAATAATGCATGGATACATGTATCTTTGTTAGTTATACTAGAAAAATTATCTTTTGTAAGTTTTACAAAGACTCAAGTTAGTTTTTTTAATCCAATATGACAGTATAACTGTCATACCAAATATGAAAGTTATATAAACATAACTCCAAAACTGAACATGCATTATGTCTAAACATGCCTAAAATATTGTATCTATGTGAGTTTTACAAGAATCAGTTAATTTGGTAAGGTGTACAATTACATAAATTAGGGGTTTACTCATAATGACAGTTAACTGCTACATTCAATTTGACTGTTATTTAAACATAACTCCCTAACCACACATGCAAAATAGGTTAATAAAGCCTAAAACAATGCATCCTTGTGAGTTTTACTCGAAACATATGCTATTTTAAGGCTTGCAAACACAAAAAGTAGTTTTTTTACTCATTTTGACGGTAATGTTCTTAAAATCCTGAGATAATGCAAAATAAGCAATAAAAATGTTTTTCAACATAATTCCTACACCAAACATGCAACATGTCTAATAATGCCTGAAGACGTGTATCTTTGTTAGTTTTACTAGAAAAATTATCTTTTGTAAGTTTTGCAAAGAGGCACGTTAGTTTTTTTAATTCAATATGACAGTCTAACTGTCATACCAAATATGAAAGTTATATAAACAAAACTCCAAACCTAAACATCCATTATGTCTAAAATTGCCTGTAATATTGTATATATGTGAGTTTCACCAGAATCAGGTAATTTGGTAAGGTTTACAAATACAAAAATTTTTTTTTTTTCATAATGACAGTATAACTGCTACATTCAATTTGACTGTTATTTAAACATAACTTCCTAATCACACATGCAAATAGGTTAATAAAGCCTAAAACAATGCATCCTTGTGAGTTTTACTCGAAACATATGCTATTTTAAGGCTTGCAAACACAAAAAGTAGTTTTTTACTCATTATGACATTAATGTTCTTAAAATCCTGAGATAATGCGAAATAAGCAATAAAAATGTTTTTCAACATAATTCCTACACCAAACATGCAACATGTCTGATAATGCGTGAAGATATGTATCTTTGTTAGTTTTACTAGAAAAATTATATTTTGTAAGTTTTGCAAAGAGGCAAGTTAGTTTTTTTAATGCAATATGACAGTATAACTGTCATACCAAATATGAAATATATATAAACATAACTCCAAAATTGAACATGCATTATGTCTAAAAATGCCTAAAATATTGTATCTATGTGAGTTTTACCAGAATCAGGTAATTTGGTAAGGTTTACAAATACAAAAATTGTTTTTTTTTCATAATGACAGTATAACTGCTACATTCAATTTGACTGTTATTTAAACATAACTTCCTAATCACACATGCAAATAGGTTAATAAAGCCTAAAACAATGCATCCTTGTGAGTTTTACTCGAAACATTTGCTATTTTAAGGCTTGCAAACACAAAAAGTAGTTTTTTACTCATTATGACAGAAAAGTTCTTAAAATCCTGAGATAATGCGAAATAAGCAATAAAAATGTTTTTCAACATAATTCCTACACCAAACATGCAACATGTCTAATAATGCCTGAAGACATGTATCTTTGTTAGTTTTACTAGAAAAAATATCTTTTGTAAGTTTTGCAAAGAGGCAAGTTAGTTTTTTTAATTCAATATGACAGTATAACTGTCATACCAAATATGAAATATATATAAACATAACTCCAAAATTGAACATGCAATATGTCTAAAAATGCCTAAAATAATGTATCTATGTGAGTTTTACCAGAATCAGGTAATTTGGTAAGGTTTACAAATACAAAAATTGTTTTTTTTTCATAATGACAGTATAACTGCTACATTCAATTTGACTGTTATTTAAACATAACTTCCTAATCACACATGCAAATAGGTTAATAAAGCCTAAAACAATGCATCCTTGTGGGTTTTACTCGAAACATATGCTATTTTAAGGCTTGCAAACACAAAAAGTAGTTTTTTACTCATTATGACAGTAATGTTCTTAAAATCCTGAGATAATGCGAAATAAGCAATAAAAATGTTTTTCAACATAATTCCTACACCAAACATGCAACATGTCTGATAATGCGTGAAGATATGTATCTTTGTTAGTTTTACTAGAAAAATTATATTTTGTAAGTTTTGCAAAGAGGCAAATAAGTTTTTTTAATTCAATATGACATACCAAATATGAAAGTTATATAAACATAACTCCAAAACTGAACATGCATTATGTCTAAAAATGCCTAAAATATTGTATCTATGTGAGTTTTACAAGAATCAGTTATTTTGGTAAGGTGTACAATTACATAAATTAGGGGTTTACTCATAATGACAGTTAACTGCTACATTCAATTTGACTGTTATTTAAACATAACTCCCTAACCACACATGCAAAATAGGTTAATAAAGCCTAAAACAATGCATCCTTGTGAGTTTTACTCGAAACATATGCTATTTTAGGCTTGCAAACACAAAAAGTAGTTTTTTACTCATTATGACAGTAATGTTCTTAAAATCCTGAGATAATGCAAAATAAGCAATAAAAATGTTTTTCAACATAATTCCTACACCAAACATGCAACATGTCTAATAATTTCTGAAGACATGTATCTTTGTTAGTTTTACTAGAAAAATGATCTTTTATAAGTTTTGCAAAGAGGCAAATAAGTTTTTTTAATTCAATATGACAGTATAACTGTCATACCAAATATGAAAGTTATATAAACAAAACTCCAAACCTAAACATGCATTATGTCTAAAATTGCCTGTAATATTGTATAAATTTGAGTTTCACCAGAATCAGGTAATTTGGTAAGGTTTACAAATACAATTTTTTTTTTTTTTTCATAATGACAGTATAACTGCTACATTCAATTTGACTGTTATTTAAACATAACTTCCTAATCACACATGCAAATAGGTTAATAAAGCCTAAAACAATGCATCCTTGTGGGTTTTACTCGAAACATATGCTATTTTAAGGCTTGCAAACACAAAAAGTAGTTTTTTACTCATTATGACAGTAATGTTCTTAAAATCCTGAGATAATGCGAAATAAGCAATAAAAATGTTTTTCAACATAATTCCTACACCAAACATGCAACATGTCTGATAATGCGTGAAGATATGTATCTTTGTTAGTTTTACTAGAAAAATTATATTTTGTAAGTTTTGCAAAGAGGCAAGTTAGTTTTTTTAATGCAATATGACAGTATAACTGTCATACCAAATATGAAATATATATGAACATAACTCCAAAATTGAACATGCATTATGTCTAAAAATGCCTAAAATATTGTATCTATGTGAGTTTTACCAGAATCAGGTAATTTGGTAAGGTTTACAAATACAAAAATTGTTTTTTTTTCATAATGACAGTATAACTGCTACATTCAATTTGACTGTTATTTAAACATAACTTCCTAATCACACATGCAAATAGGTTAATAAAGCCTAAAACAATGCATCCTTGTGAGTTTTACTCGAAACATTTGCTATTTTAAGGCTTGCAAACACAAAAAGTAGTTTTTTACTCATTATGACAGAAAAGTTCTTAAAATCCTGAGATAATGCGAAATAAGCAATAAAAATGTTTTTCAACATAATTCCTACACCAAACATGCAACATGTCTGATAATGCGTGAAGATATGTATCTTTGTTAGTTTTACTAGAAAAATTATATTTTGTAAGTTTTGCAAAGAGGCAAATAAGTTTTTTTAATTCAATATGACATACCAAATATGAAAGTTATATAAACATAACTCCAAAACTGAACATGCATTATGTCTAAAAATGCCTAAAATATTGTATCTATGTGAGTTTTACAAGAATCAGTTATTTTGGTAAGGTGTACAATTACATAAATTAGGGGTTTACTCATAATGACAGTTAACTGCTACATTCAATTTGACTGTTATTTAAACATAACTCCCTAACCACACATGCAAAATAGGTTAATAAAGCCTAAAACAATGCATCCTTGTGAGTTTTACTCAAAACATATGCTATTTTAGGCTTGCAAACACAAAAAGTAGTTTTTTACTCATTATGACAGTAATGTTCTTAAAATCCTGAGATAATGCAAAATAAGCAATAAAAATGTTTTTCAACATAATTCCTACACCAAACATGCAACATGTCTAATAATTTCTGAAGACATGTATCTTTGTTAGTTTTACTAGAAAAATGATCTTTTATAAGTTTTGCAAAGAGGCAAATAAGTTTTTTTAATTCAATATGACAGTATAACTGTCATACCAAATATGAAAGTTATATA
The DNA here is from genome assembly GCF_033978685.3 of Nerophis lumbriciformis. NCBI lineage: Eukaryota > Metazoa > Chordata > Actinopteri > Syngnathiformes > Syngnathidae > Nerophis > Nerophis lumbriciformis. The sequence continues at coordinate 21,712,258 of NC_084585.2, forward strand.
AACAAAACTCCAAACCTAAACATGCATTATGTCTAAAATTGCCTGTAATATTGTATATATTTGAGTTTCACCAGAATCAGGTAATTTGGTAAGGTTTACAAATACAATTTTTTTTTTTTTTTTCATAATGACAGTATAACTGCTACATTCAATTTGACTGTTATTTAAACATAACTTCCTAATCACACATGCAAATAGGTTAATAAAGCCTAAAACAATGCATCCTTGTGGGTTTTACTCGAAACATATGCTATTTTAAGGCTTGCAAACACAAAAAGTAGTTTTTTACTCATTATGACAGTAATGTTCTTAAAATCCTGAGATAATGCGAAATAAGCAATAAAAATGTTTTTCAACATAATTCCTACACCAAACATGCAACATGTCTAATAATGCCTGAAGACATGTATCTTTGTTAGTTTTACTAGAAAAAATATATTTTGTAAGTTTTGCAAAGAGGCAAGTTAGTTTTTTTAATTCAATATGACAGTATAACTGTCATACCAAATATGAAATATATATAAACATAACTCCAAAATTGAACATGCATTATGTCTAAAAATGCCTAAAATATTGTATCTATGTGAGTTTTACCAGAATCAGGTAATTTGGTAAGGTTTACAAATACAAAAATTGTTTTTTTTTCATAATGACAGTATAACTGCTACATTCAATTTGACTGTTATTTAAACATAACTTCCTAATCACACATGCAAATAGGTTAATAAAGCCTAAAACAATGCATCCTTGTGAGTTTTACTCGAAACATATGCTATTTTAAGGCTTGCAAACACAAAAAGTAGTTTTTTACTCATTATGACAGTAATGTTCTTAAAATCCTGAGATAATGCGAAATAAGCAATAAAAATGTTTTTCAACATAATTCCTACACCAAACATGCAACATGTCTGATAATGCGTGAAGATATGTATCTTTGTTAGTTTTACTAGAAAAATTATATTTTGTAAGTTTTGCAAAGAGGCAAGTTAGTTTTTTTAATGCAATATGACAGTATAACTGTCATACCAAATATGAAATATATATAAACATAACTCCAAAATTGAACATGCATTAGTCTAAAAATGCCTAAAATATTGTATCTATGTGAGTTTTACCAGAATCAGGTAATTTGGTAAGGTTTACAAATACAAAAATTGTTTTTTTTTCATAATGACAGTATAACTGCTACATTCAATTTGACTGTTATTTAAACATAACTTCCTAATCACACATGCAAATAGGTTAATAAAGCCTAAAAACAATGCATCCTTGTGAGTTTTACTCGAAACATTTGCTATTTTAAGGCTTGCAAACACAAAAAGTAGTTTTTTACTCATTATGACAGAAAAGTTCTTAAAATCCTAAAATAATGCGAAATAAGCAATAAAAATGTTTTTCAACATAATTCCTACACCAAACATGCAACATGTCTAATAATTTCTGAAGACATGTATCTTTGTTAGTTTTACTAGAAAAAATATATTTTGTAAGTTTTGCAAAGAGGCAAGTTAGTTTTTTTAATTCAATATGACAGTATAACTGTCATACCAAATATGAAATATATATAAACATAACTCCAAAATTGAACATGCATTATGTCTAAAAATGCCTAAAATATTGTATCTATGTGAGTTTTACCAGAATCAGGTAATTTGGTAAGGTTTACAAATACAAAAATTGTTTTTTTTTCATAATGACAGTATAACTGCTACATTCAATTTGACTGTTATTTAAACATAACTTCCTAATCACACATGCAAATAGGTTAATAAAGCCTAAAACAATGCATCCTTGTGAGTTTTACTCGAAACATATGCTATTTTAAGGCTTGCAAACACAAAAAGTAGTTTTTTACTCATTATGACAGTAATGTTCTTAAAATCCTGAGATAATGCGAAATAAGCAATAAAAATGTTTTTCAACATAATTCCTACACCAAACATGCAACATGTCTGGTAATGCGTGAAGATATGTATCTTTGTTAGTTTTACTAGAAAAATTATATTTTGTAAGTTTTGCAAAGAGGCAAATAAGTTTTTTTAATTCAATATGACATACGAAATATGAAAGTTATATAAACATAACTCCAAAACTGAACACGCATTATGTCTAAAAATGCCTAAAATATTGTATCTATGTGAGTTTTACAAGAATCAGTTATTTTGGTAAGGTGTACAATTACATAAATTAGGGGTTTACTCATAATGACAGTTAACTGCTACATTCAATTTGACTGTTATTTAAACATAACTCCCTAACCACACATGCAAAATAGGTTAATAAAGCCTAAAACAATGCATCCTTGTGAGTTTTACTCGAAACATATGCTATTTTAGGCTTGCAAACACAAAAAGTAGTTTTTTACTCATTTTGACATTAATGTTCTTAAAATCCTGAGATAATGCAAAATAAGCAATACAAATGTTTTTCAACATAATTCCTACACCAAACATGCAACATGTCTGATAATGCGTGAAGATATGTATCTTTGTTAGTTTTACTAGAAAAATTATATTTTGTAAGTTTTGCAAAGAGGCAAGTTAGTTTTTTTAATTCAATATGACAGTATAACTGTCATACCAAATATGAAATATATATAAACATAACTCCAAAATTGAACATGCATTATGTCTAAAAATGCCTAAAATATTGTATCTATGTGAGTTTTACCAGAATCAGGTAATTTGGTAAGGTTTACAAATACAAAAATTGTTTTTTTTTCATAATGACAGTATAACTGCTACATTCAATTTGACTGTTATTTAAACATAACTTCCTAATCACACATGCAAATAGGTTAATAAAGCCTAAAACAATGCATCCTTGTGAGTTTTACTCGAAACATTTGCTATTTTAAGGCTTGCAAACACAAAAAGTAGTTTTTTACTCATTATGACAGTAAAGTTCTTAAAATCCTGAGATAATGCGAAATAAGCAATAAAAATGTTTTTCAACATAATTCCTACACCAAACATGCAACATGTCTAATAATGCCTGAAGACATGTATCTTTGTTAGTTTTACTAGAAAAATTATATTTTGTAATTTTTGCAAGAGGCAAGTTAGTTTTTTTAATGCAATATGACAGTATAACTGTCATACAAAATATGAAAGTTATATAAACATAACTCCAAAACTAAACATGGATTATGTCTAAAAATGCCTAAAATATTGTATCTCTGAGAGTTTTACAAGAATCAGTTAATTTGGTAAGGTGTACAATTACATAAATTAGGGGTTTACTCATAATGACAGTTAACTGCTACATTCAATTTGACTGTTACTTAAGCTTAACTCCCTAACCACACATGCAAATAGGTTAAAAAAAAGCCTGAAACAATGCATCCTTGTGAGTTTTACTCGAAACATATGCTATTTTAAGGCTTGCAAACACAAAAAGTAGTTTTTTACTCATTGTGACAGTAATAAATGGCTAATTATGCCTGGAGAAATGTATCTTTGTGAGTTTTCCTGGAAAACGTTTTTTTTTATAAGGTTTGTAAAGAAACAAGTTAGTTTTTTCACTTAATATGACAGTATAACTGTCATACTAAATATGAAAGTTAAATAAACATTACTCCAAAACCAAACTTGCAATACGTCTACAAATGCCTGTAATAGTGAATCTATGTGAGTTTGACCAGAATCAGTTATTTTTTTTGTAAGGTTTACGAATACAAAAATTGGGTTTTACTCATAATGACGGTATAACTGCCATATTCAAAATAACAGTTATTTAAACATAACTCCTAAACCAAACATGCTAAATGGCTAATAATGCCTGGAGAAATGTATCTTTGCGAGTTTTACTAGAAACAAATATTTTTAAGGTTTGTAAAGAAATGTTGTTGTTTTTTTTTACTCAATATGATGGTATAACTGTCTCTCTGAGCTGCCACCTTAACGTGGTAGAGGAGTTTGCGTGTCCCAATGATCCTAGGAGCTATGTTGTCCGGGGGCTTTATGCCCCCTGGTAGGGTCTCCCAAGACAAACTGGTCCTATGAGGGATCAGACAAAGAGCAGCTCGAAGACCTCCATGAATAATAAAAAACAAGGACCCAGATTTCCCTCGCCCGGACGCGGGTCACCGGGACCCCCTCTGGAGCCAGGCCCGGAGGTGGGGCACGATGGCGAGCGCCTGACATGGGGCCCGGCCGGGCACAGCCCGAAGAGGCAACGTGGGTCCCCCCTCCAATGGGCTCACCATCCATAGCAGGGGTCATAGAGGTCGGGTGCGATGTGAGCTGGGCGGCAGCCGAAGGCAGGGCACTTGGCGGTCCGATCCTCGGCTACAGAAGCTAGCTCTTGGGACGTGGAACGTCACCTCGCTGGGGGGGAAGGAGCCTGAGCTAGTGCGCGAAGTGGAGAAGTTCCGGTTAGATATAGTCGGACTCACTTCGACGCACAGCAAGAGCTCTGGAACCAGTTCTCTCGAGAGGGGCTGGACTCTCTTCCACTCTGGTGTTGCCGGCAGTGAAAGGCGACGGGCTGGGGTGGCAATTCTTGTTTCCCCCCGGCTCAGAGCCTGTACGTTGGAGTTCAACCCGGTGGACGAGAGGGTAGCTTCCCTCCGCCTTCGGGTGGGGGAACGGGTCCTGACTGTGGTTTGCGCTTACGCGCCAAACCGCAGCTCAGAGTACCCACCCTTTTTGGATTCACTCGAGGGAGTACTTGAGAGTGCTCCCCCGGGTGATTCCCTCATGCTACTGGGGGACTTCAATGCTCATGTTGGCAACGACAGTGAAACCTGGAGAGGCGTGATTGGGAAGAATGGCTGCCCGGTTCTTTTGGCTCATAGGACTCCTGAGGCAGCGGACAGGTACCGACAGGTGTGCGGCTTCAGCGGTCGCAGAGGCAAAAACTCGGACATGGGAGGAGTTCGGGGAAGCGCTGGAAAATGACTTCCGGACGGCTTCGAAGCAATTCTGGACCACCAGCCGCCGCCTCAGGAAGGGGAAGCAGTGCACTATCAACACCGTGTATGGCGAGGATGGTGTTCTGCTGACCTCGACTGCGAACTGTGGATCGGTGGAGGGAATACTTCGAAGACCTCCTCAATCCCACCAACACGTCTTCTTATGAGGAAGCAGTGCCTGGGGAGTCTGTGGTGGGCTCTCCTATTTCTGGGGCTGAGGTTGCTGAGGTAGTTAAAAAGCTCCTCGGTGGCAAGGCCCCAGGGCTAGATGAGATCCGCCCGGAGTTCCTTAAGGCTCTGGATGCTGTGGGGCTGTCTTGGTTGACAAGACTCTGCAGCATCGCGTGGACATCGGGGGCAGTACCTCTGGATTGGCAGACCGGGGTGGTGGTTCCTCTCTTTAAGAAGGGGAACTGGAGGGTGTGCTCTAACTATCGTGGGATCACACTCCTCAGCCTTCCCGGTAAGGTCTATTCAGGTGTACTGGAGAGGAGGCTACGCCGGATAGTCGAACCTCGGATTCAGGAGGAACAGTGTGGTTTTCGTCCTGGTCGTGGAACTGTGGACCAGCTCTATACTCTCGGCAGGGTCCTTGAGGGTACATGGGAGTTTGCCCAACCAGTCTACATGTGTTTTGTGGACTTGGAGAAGGCATTCGAGAGTATGGGGTATCGGACTGTCTGATTGTGGCAGTCCGCTCTCTGTATGCTCAGTGCCAGAGCTTGGTCCGCATTGCCGGCAGTAAGTCGGACACGTTTCCAGTGAGGGTTGGACTCCGCCAAGGCTGCCCTTTGTCACCGATTCTGTTCATAACTTTTATGGACAGAATTTATAGGCGCAGTCAAGGCGTTGAGGGGATCTGGTTTGGTGGCTGCAGGATTAGGTCTCTGCTTTATGCAGATGATGTGGTCCTGTTGGCTTCATCTGGCCAGGATCTTCAGCTCTCACTGGATCGGTTCGCAGCCGAGTGTGAAGCGACTGGGATGGACCATGGACTCGGACCTCCAAGTCCCAGTGCATGGTTCTCGCTAACCCGGTCATGAGCTTTGGGTTATCACCGAAAGGACAAGATCACGGGTACAAGCGGCCGAAATGAGTTTCCTCCGCCGGGTGGCGGGGCTCTCCCTTAGAGATAGGGTGTGAGAAGCTCTGCCATCCGGGGAGAGCTCAAAGTAAAGCCGCTGCTCCTCCACATCGAGAGGAGCCAGATGAGGTGGTTCGGGCATCTGGTCAGGATGCCACCCGAACGCCTCCCTAGGGAGGTGTTTAGGGCACGTCCGACCGGTAGGAGGCCACGGGGAAGACCCAGGACACGTTGGGAAGACTATGTCTCCCGGCTGGCCTGGGAACGCCTCGGGGTCCCACAGGAAGAGCTGGACGAAGTGGCTGGGGAGAGGGAAGTCTGGGCTTCCCTGCTTAGGCTGCTGCCCCCGCGACCCGACCTCGGATAAGCGGAAGAAGATGGATGGATGGATGGATAAATATAAAAGTAATATAAACATCATTCCAAAACCAAACTCCTAAACCAAACTTGCAATCCGTCTTAAACTGCCTGTAATATTGAATCTATATGAGTTTTACCAGAATCAGGTATTTTGGTAAGGTTTACAAATACAAAACTTGGGTTTTACTCATAATGACAGTATAACTGCATTATTTGATATGACAGTTATTTAAACATAACTCCTAAACCAAACATGATAAATAGCTAATAATGCCTGGAAAAATGTATATAAACATAACTCCAAAACCAAACATGCATTATGTCTAAAAATGCCTGTAATATTGTATCTATGTGAGTTTTACCAGAATCAGGAATTTTGGTAAGGTTTATAAATACAAAAATTAGGTTATTACCTATAACTGCCACCCTCAATATGACGGTTATGTAACATAACTCCTAAACCACAAATGCAAAATGGCTAATAATGCCTCGAGAAATGTATCTTTGTGAGTTTTACAGGAAAAAAAATATTTTGTAAGGTTTGATAAGACACAAAATAGTTTTTTTTTTATTCAATATGTTTGTATAACTGTCATAATAAATGTAAAAGTTATATAAACATAACTCCAATACCAAACATGCAATCCGTCTAAAAATGCCTGTTATATTGAATCTATGTGAGTTTTACTAGAATCAGGTATTTTGTTAAGGTTTAAAAATACAAAAATTAGGTTTTACTCACTATGACAGTATACTGTCACATTCAATCTGACTGTTATTTAAACACAAATTCTAAACCACGGATGCAAAGTGGCTAATAATAACTGGAGAAATGTATTTTTGTGAGTTTTACTGGAAAAAAAAATATTTTGTAAAGTTTGTATAGACACAAGTTAGTTTTTTTTACTCAATATGATGGAAACATGCTTTATGTCTAAAAAAAATCCTGTAATATTTTATCCATGTGAGTTTTATCAGAATAAGTTATTTTGGTAATTTTACAAATACAAAAAATAGGTTTTACTCATAATGACAGTGCCACACGCAATATGACAGTTATTTAAACATAACTCTAAACCAAACATGGTTAGTGGCTAATCATGCCTGGAGAAATGTATCTTTGTGAGTTTTACTGGAAAACATTTTTTTTTAACGTTTATAAAGACACAAGTTAGTTTTTTTTACTCAATATGACAGTATAACTCTAATACTAAATGTAAAACATATATAAACATAACTCCAAAACAGAACATGCATTATGTTTAAAAATGCCTGTAATTTTGTATCCAGGCGAGTTTTACGAAAATCAATTGTTGTAGTAAGGTTTGCAATTACAAAATATTGGTTTTACTCACCATGATAGTATACTGTCACATTCAATTTGACAGTTATTTAAACATAACTACCAAACCACACATGCAAAATGGCTATAATGCCTGGAGAAATGTATCTTTGTGAGATTACTGGAAAAACATATTTTGTAAGGTTTGTAAAGAACCAATTTAGTTTTTTTTACTTAATATGATGAGGTGGCGACATTTCCAGGGTGTACCCCGCCTTCCGCTCGATTGTAGCTGACATAGGCTCCAGCGCCCCCCGCGACCCCGAAGGGAATAAGCGGTAGAAAATGGATGGATGGATGGACATCCGATAAAAAATGCCTGTAATATTGTATCACTCCTCTCTGAGCTGCCACCTTAACGTGGTAGAGGAGTTTGCGTGTCCCAATGATCCTAGGAGCTATGTTGTCCGGGGGCTTTATGCCCCCTGGTAGGGTCTCCCAAGACAAACTGGTCCTAGGTGAGGGATCAGACAAAGAGCAGCTCGAAGACCTCCATGAAATATAAAAAACAAGGACCCAGATTTCCCTCGCCCGGACGCGGGTCACCGGGGCCCCCCTCTGGAGCCAGGCCCGGAGGTGGGGCACGATGGTGAGCACCTGGTGGCCGGGCCTGCCCCCATGGGGCCCGGCCGGGCACAGCCCGAAGAGGCAACGTGGGTCCCCCCTCCAATGGGCTCACCACCCATAGCAGGGGTCATGGAGGTCGGGTGCAATGTGAGCTGGGCGGCAGCCGAAGGCAGGGCACTTGGCGGTCCGATCCTTGGCTACAGAAGCTAGCTCTTGGGACGTGGAACGTCACCTCGCTGGGGGGGAAGGAGCCTGAGCTAGTGCGCGAGGTGGAGAAGTTCCGGCTAGATATAGTCGGACTCACTTCGAATGGTTTGGTGGCTGCAGGATTAGGTCTCTGCTTTTTGCAGATGATGTGGTCCTGATGGCTTCATCTGGCCAGGATCTTCAGCTCTCACTGGATCGGTTCGCAGCCGAGTGTGAAGCGACTGGGATGAGAATCAGCACCTCCAAGTCCGAGTCCATGGTTCTCGCCCGGAAAAGGGTGGAGTGCCATCTTCGGGTTGGGGAGGAGATTTTTCCCCAAGTGGAGGAGTTCAAGTACCTCGGAGTCTTGTTCACGAGTGGGGGAAGAGTGGATCGTGAGATCGACAGGCGGATCGGTGCGGCGTCTTCAGTAATGCGGACGCTGTATCGATCCGTTGTGGTGAAGAAGGAGCTGAGCCGGAAGGCAAAGCTCTCAATTTACCGGTCGATCTACGTTCCCATCCTCACCTATGGTCATGAGCTTTGGGTTATGACCGAAAGGACAAGATCACGGGTACAAGCGGCCGAAATGAGTTTCCTCCGCCATTAGAGATAGGGTGAGAAGCTCTGCCATCCGGGAGGAGCTCAAAGTAAAGCCGCTGCTCCTCCACATCGAGAGGAGCCAGATGAGGTGGTTCGGGCATCTGGTCAGGATGCCACCCGAACGCCTCCCTAGGGAGGTGTTTATGGCACGTCTGACCGGTAGGAGGCCGCGGGGAAGACCCAGGACACGTTGGGAAGACTATATCTCCCGGCTGGCCTGGGAACGCCTCGGGGTCCCCTGGGAGGAGCTGGACGAAGTGGCTGGGGAGAGGGAAGTCTGGGCTTCCCTGCTTAGGCTGCTGCCCCCGCGACCCGACCTCGGATAAGCGGAGGAAGATGGATGGATGGATATTGTATCAATGTGAGTTTTACTAAAATCAGTTGTTTTTGTAAGTTTTGCAAATACAAAATATTGGTTTTACTCACTATGACAGTGTACTGTCACATTCAATCTGACAGCTATTTAAACATAACTCCTAAACCACACATGCAAAATGACTAATAATGCCGAGAAAAATGTATCTCTCTGAATTTTATTGGAAAAAAATATTTTTTAAGGTTTTTAAATCTACAAGTTTGTTATTCTGTACTCAATTTGACAGTATAACTGTCATACTGAATATGAAAGTTATATACACATAACTCTAAAACCAAACTTGCAATCCGTCTAAAAATGCCTGTAATTATGAATCTATGTGAGTTTAACCAAAATCAGGTATTTTGGTAAGGTTTACAAATACAAAAATTAGGTTTTACTCATAATGACAGTATAACTGCCACACGCAATATGACAGTTTTTTAAACATAACTCCTAAAAAAACAAATGCAAAATGACTAATAATGCCTGGAAAAATGTATCTTTGTGAAATTTAATGAAAAAAAAATATTTTGTAAGGTTTGTAAAGACACAAATTAGTTTTTTTTATTCAATATGATGGTATAACTGTCATACTAAATATGAAAGTTGTATAAACATAACTGCAAAACCAAACATGTTTTATGTCTATGTGTAATATTGTATCTATGTGAGTTTTACCAGAATCAGGTATTTTGGTAAGGTTTACAAATACAAAAATTAGGTTTTACTCACTATGACAGTATACTGTCACATTCAATCTGACAGTTATGTAAACATAAATCCTAAACCACACATGCAAAATGGCTAATAATGCCTGGAGAAATGTATCTTTGTGAGTTTTACTAGGAAAAACAATTTGTAAGGTTTGTAAAGACACACGTTAGTTTTTTTTACTCAATATGACAGTATAACTGTCATACTACATGCAGAAAATATATAAACATGACTCCAAAACCAAACTTGCAATCCGTCTAAAAATGTCTGTAATATTGAATCTATGTGAGTTTTACCAAAATGAGGTATTTTGGTAAGGTTGACAAATAAAAAAAATAGGTTTTACTGATAGTGACATTATAAGTGCCACACTCAATATGACAGTTATTTAAACATAAGTCATAAACGACACATGAAAATGGCTATTAAACCTGGAAAAATGTATCTTTGTTAGTTTTACTAGAGTAATGATCTTTTGTAAGGTTTACAAAGACACAAGTTTGTGTACTCAATATGACGGTATAACTGTCAAACTAAAAAAAGTTATAGAAACATAACTCCAAAACCAAACTCAAAAACCAAACATGCAATCCATTTAAAAATGCCTGTAATATTAAATATATGTGAGTTTTATCAGAATCAGGTATTGTGGTAAGGTTTACAATACCAAAATTAGGTTTTACTCATAATGACAGTATAACTGCCACGCTCAATATGACAGTTATTTAAACATAACTCCTAAAACACACATGCAAAATGACTAATAATGCGTGGAAAAATGTATCTTTGTGATTTTTACTGGAAAATAATATTTTGTAAGGTTTGTAAAGATACTGTTTTTTGTTTTTTTTTAACTCAATATGATGGTATAACTGTCATACTAAAAATGAAAGTTTTATAAACATAACTCCAAAACCAAACTTGCAATTCGTAAAAAAAATGGCTGTAATATTGAATATATTTGATTTTTACCAGAATCAGGTATTTTGGTAAGGATTACAAATACAAAAATTAGGTTTTACTCATATTGACAGATAACCGCCAAATTGTTTTAAACATAACTCATAAACAAAACATGCTAAATGGCTAATAATGCCTGGAGAAAAGTATCTTTGTGAGTTTTACTGGAAAAAAATAAATAAAAATTGTAAGGTTTGTAAAGACACAAGTTAGTTTTTTCTAACTCAAAAAGACAGTATAACTGTCATACTAAATGGAAAAGTTATATAAACATAACTCCAAAACCAAACATGCATTATGTCTAAGAATGCCTGAAATGATGTATCCATGTGAGTTATACTAGAATCAGTTGTTTTTGTAAGTTTTGCAAATACAAAATATTGGTTTTACTCACTATGACAGTATACTGTCACATTCGATCTGACAGTTATTTAAACATAACTCCTAAACCACATATTCAAAATGACTAATAATGCCTGGAGAAATGTATCTCTGTGAATTTTTCTGGAAAAAAATATTTTTTACAACACAATTTTTTTTTACTCAAAATGACAGCAGTATACTGTCATAGTGAGTAAAACCTTATTTTTGTATTTGTAAACCTTACCAAAATACCTGATTGTAGTAAAACTCACATAGATACAATATTACAGGCATTTTTTGAACATAATGCATGTTTGGTTTTGGAGTTATGTTTATATAACTTTCATATTTAGTATGACAGTTTTACTGTCATATTAAGTAAAAAAAAAAACTAACTTGTGTCTTTACAAACCTTACAAAATATATATTTTTTTTTTTCAGTAAAACTCACAAAGGCATTATTAGTCATTTTGTATGTGTGGTTTAGGAGTTATGTTTAAATAACTGTCAGATTGAATGTGACAGCATACTGTCATAGTGAGTAAATTCAATATTTTCTATTTTCAAACCTTAAAAAAACAACTGATTCTAGTAAAACTCACATGGATACAATGTTACAGGCATTTTTAGACATAATGCATGTTTGGTTTTGGAGTTTTGTTTGTATACATTTTACATTTAGTATGACAGTTATACTGTCATATGGAGTAAAAAACAACTAACTTGTGTCTTTACAAACCTTACTAAAATGTTGTTTTTTTCAGGAAAACTCACAAAGATGCATTTCTCCAGTCATTATTAGCCATTTAGCATGTTTGGTTTAGGAGTTATGTTTAAATAACTGTCATTTTGAACGTTGCAGTTATACTGTCATTATGAGTAAAACCAAATTTTTGTATTTGTAAACCTTACCAAAATCCCTGTTTGTGGTAAAACTCACATAGATTCAATATTACATGCATTTTTAGACGGATTGCATGTTTGGTTTTGAAGTTATGTTTATATAACTTTCAAATTTAGAAAGACAGTTATACCATCATATTGAATAAAAAAAAAAAAACTTGTGTCCGAACAAACCTTACAAAATATATTTTTTCCAGTAAAACTCACAAAAATAAATTTCTCCAGGCATTATTAGCCATTTTGCATGTGTGGTTTAGGAGTTATGTTTAAATAACTGTCAGATTGAATGTAACAGTATACTGTCATAGTGAGTAAAACCAATATTTTGTATTTGAAAACCTTACAAAAAAAAACTGATTCTACTAAAACTCACATGGATACAATATTACAGGCATTTTTAACCATTTTGCATGTGAGGTTTAGGAGTTATATTTAAATAACTGTCATATTGCGTGTGGCAGTTATACTGTCATTATGAGTAAAACCTAATTTTTGTATTTGTGAACCTTACCAAAATACCTGTTTGTGGTAAAACTCACATAGATTCAATATTACAGGCATTTTTAGATGGATTGCATGTTTGGTTTTGAAGTTATGTTTATATAACTTTTATAGTTATACCATCATATTGAGTAAAAAAAACTAACTTGTGTCCAAACAAACCTTACAAAATATTTTTTTTCCAGTAAAACTCACAAAAATACATTTCTCCAGGCATTATTAGTCACTTTGAATGTGTGGTTTAGGAGTTATGTTTAAATAACTGTCAGATTGAATGTGACAGTATACTGTCATAGTGAGTAAAACCAATATTTTGTATTCCCAAAACTTACAAAAACAACTGATTCTAGTAAAACTCACATGGATACATCATTACAGGCAATTTTAGATATAATGCATGTTTGGTTTTGTAGTTATGTTTATACAACTTTTACATTAAGTATGACAGTTATACTGTCATATTGAGTAAAACAAAACTAACTTGTGTTTTTACAAACCATACAAAATAATGTTTTTCCAGTAAAACTCACAAAGACACCTTTCTCCAGGCATTATTAGCCATATAGCATGTTTGGTTTAGGAGTTATGTTTAAATATTTGTCATTTTGAACGTGGTAGTTATACTGTCATTATGAGTAAAACCAAATTTTTTTATTTGTAAACCTTACCAAAATACTGTTACTGGAAAAAAATATTTTGTAAGGTTTGTATAGACACAAATTAGTTTCTTTTACTCAATATGACAGTATAACTGTCATACTAAATATGAAAGTTATATAAACATAACTCTAAAACTAAACTTGCAATCCGTCTAAAAATGCCTGTAATATTGTATCTATATGAGTTTTACTACAATCAGGTATTTTGGTAAGGTTTACAAATACAACAATTAGGTTTTACTCATAATGACAGTATAACTGCCACACGCAATATGACAGTTATTTAAATATAACTCCTAAACCTCACATGCAAAATGGCTAATAATGCCTGGAAAAATTTATCTTTGTGAGTTTTACTGGGGAAAAAAAAAATATTTTGTAAGGTTTTTAATGACACAAGTTTTTTTCTTTTTTACTCAATATGACAGTATAACTCTCATACTAAATGTAAAAGTTATATAATTATAACTCCAAAACCAAACATGCATTATGTCTAAAAATGCCTGTAATATTGTATCCATGTGAGTTTTACTAGAATCAGTTGTTTTTGTAGGGTTTTCAAATACAAAATATTGGTTTTACTCACTATGACAGTATACTGTCACATTCAATCTGACAGTTATTTAAACATAACTCCTAAACCACACATACAAAATGACTAATAACGCATGGAGAAAAGTTTATTTGTGAGTTTTAAACTGTCAGATTGAATGTGACAGTATACTGTCATAGTGAGTAAAACCAGTATTTTGTATTTGCAAAAATTACAAAAACAACTTATTCTAGTAAAACTCACATGGATACAATATTACAGGCATTTTTAGACATAATGCATGTTTGGTTTTGGAGTTATATTAATATGATGAGATGGCGACTTTTCCAGGGTGTACCCCGCCTTCCGCCCGATTGTAGCTGAGATAGGCTCCAGCGCCCCCCGCCACCCCGAAGGGAATAAACGGTAGAAAATGGATGGATGGTTGGAAAGTATAACTGTCATACTAAATGTAAAAGTAGTATAAACATAACTCCAAAACCCAACATGCATTATGTCTAAAAATGCCTGTAATATTGTATCCATGTGAGTTAACTAGAATCAGTTGTTTTTGTAAGTTTTGCAAATACAAAATATTGGTTTTACTCACTATGACAGTATACTGTCACATTCAATCTGACAGTTTAAAACTCACAAATAAACTTTTCTCCAGGCGTTATTAGTCATTTTGTATGTGTGGTTTAGGAGTTATGTTTAAATAACTGTCAGATTGAATGTGACAGTGTACTGTCATAGTGAGTAAAACCAATATTTTGTATTTGCATTTTTTTGTACCACATCGATACAATATTACAGGAATTTTTAGACATAAAGCATGTTTTGTTTTGGAGTTATATTTATATAACTTTCATATTTAGTATGAAAGTTATACCATCAAATTGAGTAAAAAAACAAACTAATTTGTATCTTTACAAACCTTACAAAATATTGTTTTCCAGTAAAATTCACAAATATACCTTTCTCTAGGCATTATTAGTCATTTTGCATTTGTGTTTTAGGAGTTATGTTTAAATAACTGTCATATTGAGTGTGGCAGTTATACTGTCACTATGAGTAAAACTTAATTTTTGTTTTTGTAAACCTTACCAAAACACCTGATTCTGATAAAACTCACATATTGCATATTTGGTTTTGGAGTTGCGTTTATATAACTTTCATATATAGTATGACAGCTATACTGTAATATTGTGTAAAAAAAACTAACTTGTGTCTTTACAAACCTTACAAAATATTTTTTCCAGTTAAACTCACAAAGATACATTCCTCAAGGCATTATTAGCCATATTGTCGGATTGATTGTGACAGTATACGTCATTATGAGTTAAACTAATATTTTGTATGAGTAAAACCTAATTTTTGTATTTTTCAACATTACCAAAATACCTGATTCTTGTAAAACTCACATAGATACAATATTACAGGCATTTTTAGACATAATGTATGTTTGGTTTTGGAGTTATGTTTATATAACTTTTACATTTATTATGACAGTTATACAAACATATTGAATAAAAAAAACTAACTTGTGTCTTTACAAACCTTACAAAATAATTTTATTTTCCAGTTAAACTCACAAAGATACCTTTCTCCAGGCAGTATTAGCCATTTAGCATGTTTAAATTAGGAGTTATGTTTAAATAACTGTAATTTTGAACGTGGCAGTTATACTGTCATTACGAGTAAAACCTACTTTTTGTATTTGTAAACCTTACCAAAATACCTGATTCTGGTCAAACTCACATAGATTTAATACTACAGGCATTTTTAGACATAATGCATGTTTGGTTTTGGCGTTATGTTTATATAACTGTCATTTTGAATGTGGTAGTTGTTATACTGTCATTATGAGTAAAAAAACTAACTTCTGTCTTTACAAACCTTACAAAATATTTTTTTTTCCAGTTAAACTCACAAAGATACATTTACCCAGGCATTATTAGCCATTTAACATGTTTGGTTTCGGAGTTATGTTTAAATAACTGTTATATTGAGTGTGGCAGTTATACTGTCATTATGAGTAAAACCTAATTTTTGTATTTGTAAACCTTACCAAAATACCTGATTCTGGTAAAACCCACATCGATACAATATCACAGGAATTTTTAGACATAAAGTATGTTTGGTTTTGGAGTTATGTTTATATAACTTTCATATTTAGTATGACAGTTATACCATCATATTGAGTAATAAAACACTAATTTGTATCTTTACAAACCTTACAAAATATTGTTTTCCAGTAAAATTCACAAATATACATTTCTCTAGGCATTATTAGTCATTTTGCATTTGTGTTTTAAAGTTAAAGTTAAAGTTAAAGTTAAAGTTAAAGTCCCAATGATTGTCACACACACACTAGGTGTGGTGAAATGTGTCCTCTGCATTTGACCCATCCCCTTGATCACCCCCTGGGAGGTGAGGGGAGCAGCGGTGCTGAGCCCGGGAATCATTTTTGGTGATTTAACCCCCAATTCCAACCCTTGATACTGAGTGCCAAGCAGGGACGTAATGGGTTCCATTTTTTATAGTCTTTGGTATGACTCGGCCGGGGTTTGAACTCACAACCTACCGATCTCAGGGCGGACACTCTAACCACTAGATAGGAGTTATGTTTAAATAACTGTCATATTGAGGGTGACAGTTATACTGTCACTATGAGTAAAACCTAATTTTTTGATTTGTAAACCTTACCAAATACCTGATTCTGATAAAACTTACATATAATAAATATTACAGACATTTTTAAACGGATTGCATGTTTGGTTTTGGAGTTATGTTTATAAAACTTTCATATTTAGCATGACAGTTATACCATCATATTGAGTAAAAAAAAAAACTAACTTTTGTCTTTACAAACCTTACAAAATATTTTTTTTCTAGTAAAACTCACAAAGATTCATTTCTCCAGGCATTATTAGCCATTTAGCATATTTGGTTTAGGAGTTATGTTTAAATAACTGTTATTTTGAATATGGCAGTTATACTGTCATTATGAGTAAAACCCAATTTTTGTATTTGTAAACCTCACCAAAATAACTAATTCTGGTAAAACTCACATATATTCAATATTACAGGCATTTTTAGACGGATTGCAAGTTTGGTTTTGGTGTTATATTTATTCAACTTTCATATTTAGTATGACAGTTATACTGTCATATTGAGTAAAAAAAAGCTAACTTGTGTCTTTACAAAGCTTAGAAACTATTTTTTTCCTGTAAAACTTACAAAGATACATTTCTCCAGGCATTATTTGACATTTTGCTTGCATGGTTTAGGAGTTATGTTTAAATAACAGTCAGATTGAATGTGACAGTATACTGTCATAGTAGTTTTTTACTCAATATGCCAGTAATGTTCTTAAAATCCTGCGATAATGCGAAAAAATCAATAAAATTGTTTTTCAAAATAATTCCTACACCAAACATGCAACATGCCTAATAATGCCTGCTATATTCAATTTGACAGTTATTTAAACATAACTTCCTAACCACACATGCAAATAGGCTAATAAAGCCTAAAACAATGCATCCTTGTGAGTTTTACTCTAAACATATGCTATTTTAAGGCTTGCAAACACAAAAAGTAATTATGCCTGGAGAAATGTATCTTTGTGAGTTTTACTGGGAAAACATTTTTTTGTAAGGTTTATAAAGACAAAAGTTAGTTTTTTTTTTAACTCAATATGATGGTATAAGTGTCAAACTAAATATAAAAGTAATATAAACATATTTCCAAAACCAAACTCCTAAACCAAACTTGCAATCCGTCTTAAACTGCCTGTAATATTGAATCTATATGAGTGTCACATTCAATCTGACAGCTATTTAAACATAACTCCTAAACCACACATGCAAAATGACTAATAATGCCGAGAAAAATGTAGCTCTGTGAATTTTAATGGAAAAAAATATTTTGTAAGGTTTTTAAAATTACAAGTTTGTTATTTTTACTCAATTTCACAGTATAACTCTCATACTAAATATGAAAGTTATATACACATAACTCTAAAACCAAACTTGCAATCCGTCTAAAAATGCCTGTAATATTGAATCTATGTGAGTTTTACCAAAATCAGGTATATTGGTATGTTTTACAAATACAAAAATTAGGTTTTCCTCATAATGACAGTATATCTGCCACACTCAATATGACAGTTTTTTAAACATAACTCATAAAAAACAAATGCAAAATGACTAATAATGCCTGGAAAAATGTATCTTTGTGAATTTTAACGAAAAAAAAATATTTTGTAAGGTTTGTAAAGACACAAATTAGTTTTTTTTTACTTAATACAACTGTCATACCATATATGAAAGTTATATAAACATAACTCCAAAACCAAACATCTTTTATGTCTAAAAATTCCTGTAATATTGTATCTATGTGAGTTTTACCAGAATCTGGTATTTTGGTAAGGTTTACAAATACAAAAAATAGGTTTTACTCATAATGACAATATAACTGCCACATTTAACATGACAGGTATTTAAACATAATTCCTAAACCGGTAAGGTTTACAAATACAAAAAATAGGTTTTACTCATAATGACAATATAACTGCCACATTTAACATGACAGGTATTTAAACATAATTCCTAAACCAAACATGATAAATGCCTAATAATGCCTGGAGAAATGTATCTTTGTGAGTTTTACTGGAAAAAACGAATTTGTAAGGTTTATAAAGATACAAGTTAAATTTTTTACTCAATATGATGATATAACTGTCATACAAAATATGAAAGATAAATTATCATAACTCCAAAACCATTGAATCTATGTTCGTTTTACTAGAATCAGGTATTTTGGTAAGGTTTACAAAAACAAAAAATAGGTTTTACTCATAATGACAGTATAACTGCCACATTCAATATGACAGTTATGTAAACATAACTCCTAAACCACACATGCAAAATGGTTAATAATGCCTGGAGAAATGTATCTTTTTATGTTTTACAGGAAAAAAAAACAATTTTGTAAGGTTTGTAAAGACTGCGATGAGATGGCGACTTGTCCAGGGTGTACGCCGCCTTCCGCCCGATTGTAGCTTAGATAGGCTCCAGCGCCCCCCGCGACCCCAAAGGGAATAAGCTGTAGAAAATGGATGGATGAATGGGTTTGTAAAGACACAAGTTATTTTTTTCTTACTCAATATGACAGTAAAACTGTCATACTAAATGTAAAAAATATATAAATATAACTCCAAAACCAAACATGCATTATGTCTAAAAATGCCTGTAATATTGTATTCATGCGAGTTTAACTAGAATCAGTTGTTTTTGTAAGGTTTGCAAATACAAAATATTGGTTTAACTCACTATGACAGTATACTGTCACATTCAATCTGACAGTTATTTAAACATAATTCCTAAACCAAACATGTTTTATGTCTAAAAATTCCTGTAATATTGTATCTATATGAGTTTTACCAGAATCAGGTATTTTGGTAAGGTTTACAAATAAAAAATGTATTTATTTACTCATAATGACAATATAACTGCCACACTCAACATGACAGTTATTTAAACATAATTCCTAAACCAAACATGATACATGGCTAATAATGCCTGGAAAAAATGTATCTCTGTGATGTTTACTAGGAACAAATATTTTGTAAGGTTTGTAAAGATACAAATTATTTTTTGTTTTTTACTCAATATGATGGTATAACTTTCATACTAAATATGAAAGTTATATAAACATAACTCCAAAACCAAACATGCTTTATGTCTAAAAATCCCTGCAATATTGTATCGATGTGGGTTTTACCAGAATCAGGTATTTTGGTAAAATTTACAAATACAAAAAATAGTTTTTACTCATAATGACAGTATAACTGCCACACTCAATATGACAGTTGTTTAAACATAACTCCTAAACCAAACATGATAAAAGGCTAATTATGCCTGGAGAAATGTATCTTTGTGAGTTTTACTGGGAACATTTTGTAAGGTTTATAAAGACACAAGTTATTTTTTTTTTTTTTTACTCAATAGGATGGTATGACTGTCATACTAAATATAAAAGTTGTATAAACATAACTCCAAAACCAAACTTGCAATTCGTAAAAAAAATGGCTGTAATATTGAATATATTTGATTTTTACCAGAATCAGGTATTTTGGTAAGGATTACAAATACAAAAATTAGGTTTTACTCATATTGACGGATAACCGCCAAATTTTTTTTAAACATAACTCATAAACAAAACATGCTAAATGGCTAATAATGCCTGGAGAAAAGTATCTTTGTGAGTTTTACTGGAAAAAAATAAATAAAAATTGTAAGGTTTGTAAAGACACAAGTTAGTTTTTTCTAACTCAAAAAGACAGTATAACTGTCATACTAAATGGAAAAGTTATACAAACATAACTCCAAAACCAAACATGCATTATGTCTAAGAATGCCTGAAATGATGTATCCATGTGAGTTATACTAGAATCAGTTGTTTTTGTAAGTTTTGCAAATACAAAATATTGGTTTTGCTCACTATGACAGTATACTGTCACATTCGATCTGACAGTTATTTAAACATAACTCCTAAACCACATATTCAAAATGACTAATAATGCCTGGAGAAATGTATCTCTGTGAATTTTTCTGGAAAAAAATATTTTTTACAACACATTTTTTTTTTACTCAAAATGACAGCAGTATACTGTCATAGTGAGTAAAACCTTATTTTTGTATTTGTAAACCTTACCAAAATACCTGATTGTAGTAAAACTCACATAGATACAATATTACAGGCATTTTATGAACATAATGCAAGTTTGGTTTTGGAGTTATGTTTATATAACTTTCATATTTAGTATGACAGTTTTACTGTCATATTAAGTAAAAAACAAAACTAACTTGTGTCTTTACAAACCTTACAAAATATATATATATTTTTTTCAGTAAAACTCACAAAGGCATTATTAGTCATTTTGTATGTGTGGTTTAGGAGTTATGTTTAAATAACTGTCAGATTGAATGTGACAGCATACTGTCATAGTGAGTAAATTCAATATTTTCTATTTTCAAACCTTAAAAAAACAACTGATTCTAGTAAAACTCACATGGATACAATGTTACAGGCATTTTTAGACATAATGCATGTTTGGTTTTGGAGTTTTGTTTATATACATTTTACATTTAGTATGACAGTTATACTGTCATATGGAGTAAAAAACAACTAACTTGTGTCTTTACAAACCTTACTAAAATGTTGTTTTTTTCAGGAAAACTCACAAAGATGCATTTCTCCAGTCATTATTAGCCATTTAGCAAGTTTGGTTTAGGAGTTATGTTTAAATAACTGTCATTTTGAACGTTGCAGTTATACTGTCATTATGAGTAAAACCAAATTTTTGTATTTGTAAACCTTACCAAAATCCCTGTTTGTGGTAAAACTCACATAGATTCAATATTACATGCATTTTTAGACGGATTGCATGTTTGGTTTTGAAGTTATGTTTATATAACTTTCAAATTTAGTAAGACAGTTATACCATCATATTGAATAAAAAAAAAAAACTTGTGTCCGAACAAACCTTACAAAATATTTTTTTTCCAGTAAAACTCACAAAAATAAATTTTGTCCAGGCAATATTAGCCATTTTGCATGTGTGGTTTAGGAGTTATGTTTAAATAACTGTCAGATTGAATGTAACAGTATACTGTCATAGTGAGTAAAACCAATATTTTGTATTTGAAAACCTTACAAAAACAACTGATTCTACTAAAACTCACATGGATACAATATTACAGGCATTTTTAGACATAATGCATGTTTGTTTTTGGAGTTATAATTATATAACTTTTACATTTAGTATGACAGTTATACTGTCATATTGAGTAAAAAAAAAAAATAACTTGTGTCTTTAAAAACCTTACAAAATATTTTTTTTTCCCAGTAAAACTCACAAAGATAAATTTTTCCAGGCATTATTAGCCATTTTGCATGTGAGGTTTAGGAGTTATATTTAAATAACTGTCATATTGCGTGTGGCAGTTATACTGTCATTATGAGTAAAACCTAATTGTTGTATTTGTGAACCTTACCAAAATACCTGTTTGTGGTAAAACTCACATAGATTCAATATTACAGGCATTTTTAGATGGATTGCATGTTTGGTTTTGAAGTTATGTTTATATAACTTTTAAATTTAGTAAGACAGTTATAAATGATAAATGATCAATGGGTTGTACTTGTATAGCGCTTTTCTACCTTCAAGGTACTCAAAGCGCTTTGACACTACTTCCACATTTACCCATTCACACACACATTCACACACTGATGGAGGGAGCTGCCATGCAAGGCGCTAACCAGCACCCATCAGGAGCAAGGGTGAAGTGTCTTGCTCAGGACACAACGGACATGACGAGGTTGGTACTAGGTGGGGATTGAACCAGGGACCCTCGGGTCGCGCACGGCCATTCTTCCACCGCGCCACGCCGTCCGTACCATCATATTGAGTAAAAAAAACTAACTTGTGTCTATACAAACCTTACAAAATATTTTTTTTCCAGTAAAACTCACAAAAATACATTTCTCCAGGCATTATTAGTCACTTTGAATGTGTGGTTTAGGAGTTATGTTTAAATAACTGTCAGATTGAATGTGACAGTATACTGTCATAGTGAGTAAAACCAATATTTTGTATTCCCAAAACTTACAAAAACAACTGATTCTAGTAAAACTCACATGGATACATCATTACAGGCAATTTTAGATATAATGCATGTTTGGTTTTGTAGTTATGTTTATACAACTTTTACATTAAGTATGACAGTTATACTGTCATATTGAGTAAAACAAAACTAACTTGTGTGTTTACAAACCATACAAAATAATGTTTTTCCAGTAAAACTCACAAAGACACCTTTCTCCAGGCATTATTAGCCATATAGCATGTTTGGTTTAGGAGTTATGTTTAAATATTTGTCATTTTGAACGTGGCAGTTATACTGTCATTATGAGTAAAACCAAATTTTTTTATTTGTAAACCTTACCAAAATACCTGCTACTGGAAAAAAATATTTTGTATGGTTTGCATAGACACAAATTAGTTTCTTTTACTCAATATGACAGTATAACTGTCATACTAAATATGAAAGTTATATAAACATAACTCTAAAACCAAACACGCAATCCGTCTAAAAATACCTGTAATATTGTATCTATATGAGTTTTACTACAATCAGGTATTTTGGTAAGGTTTACAAATACAACAATTAGGTTTTACTCAAAATGACAGTATAACTGCCACACGCAATATGACAGTTATTTAAATATAACTCCTAAACCTCACATGCAAAATGGCTAATAATGCCTGGAAAAATTTATCTTTGTGAGTTTTACTGGCAAAAAAAAAATATTTTGTAAGGTTTTTAAAGACACAAGTTTTTTTCTTTTTTACTCAATATGACAGTATAACTCTCATACTAAATGTAAAAGTTATATAATTATAACTCCAAAACCAAACATGCATTATGTCTAAAAATGCCTGTAATATTGTATCCATAGAATCAGTTGTTTTTGTAAGGTTTTCAAATACAAAATATTGGTTTTACTCACTATGACAGTATACTGTCACATTCAATCTGACAGTTATTTAAACATAACTCCTAAACCACACATACAAAATGACTAATAACGCCTGGAGAAAAGTTTATTTGTGAGTTTTAAACTGTCAGATTGAATGTGACAGTATACTGTCATAGTGAGTAAAACCAGTATTTTGTATTTGCAAAAATTACAAAAACAACTTATTCTAGTAAAACTCACATGGATACAATATTACAGGCATTTTTAGACATAATGCATGTTTGGTTTTGGAGTTATATTAATATAATGAGGTGGCGACTTTTCCAAGGTGTACCCCGCCTTCCGCCCGATTGTAGCTGAGATAGGCTCCAGCGCCCCCCGCCACCCCGAAGGGAATAAACGGTAGAAAATGGATGGATGGTTGGACAGTATAACTGTCATACTAAATGTAAAAGTAGTATAAACATAACTCCAAAACCAAACATGCATTATGTCTAAAAATGCCTGTAATATTGTATCCATGTGAGTTAACTAGAATCAGTTGTTTTTGTAAGTTTTGCAAATACAAAATATTGGTTTTACTCACTATGACAGTATACTGTCACATTCAATCTGACAGTTTAAAACTCACAAATAAACTTTTCTCCAGGCGTTATTAGTCATTTTGTATGTGTGGTTTAGGAGTTATGTTTAAATAACTGTCAGATTGAATGTGACAGTGTACTGTCATAGTGAGTAAAACCAATATTTTGTATTTGCAAACCTTACAAAAACAACTGATTCTAGTTAAACTCACATGAATACAATATTACAGGCATTTTTAGACATAATGCATGTTTGGTTTTGGAGTTATGTTTATAATTTGTTTACATTTAGTATGACAGTTTTACTGTCATATTGAGTAAGAAAAAAATAACTTGTGTCTTTACAAACCCATTCATCCATCCATTTTCTACCGCTTATTCCCTTTGGGGTCGCGGGGGGCGCTGGAGCCTATCTCAGGTACAATCGGGCGGAAGGCGGGGTACACCCTGGACAAGTCGACAACTTATCGCAGTCTTTACAAACCTTACAAAATTGTTTTTTTTCCATGTAAAACTTAAAAAGATACATTTCTCCAGGCATTATTAACCATTTTGCATGTGTGGTTTAGGAGTTATGTTTACATAACTGTCATATTGAATGTGGCAGTTATACTGTCATTATGAGTAAAACCTATTTTTTGTTTTTGTAAACCTTTCCAAAATACGTGATTCTCGTAAAACGAACATAGATTCATTGGTTTTGGAGTTATGTTAATATAACTTTCATATTTAGTATGACAGTTATATCATCATATTGAGTAAAACATTTAACTTGTATCTTTATAAACCTTACAAATTCGTTTTTTCCAGTAAAACTCACAAAGATACATTTCTCCAAGCATTATTAACCATTTTGCATGTGTGGTATAGGAGTTATGTTTACATAACTGTCATATTAAATGTGGCAGTTATACTGTCATTATGAGTAAAACCAAATTTGTGTATATGTAAACCTTACCGAATTACCTGATTCTGGTAAAACTCACATAGATACAATATTACAGGTATTTTTAGACATATTGCAAGTTTGGTTTTGGAGTTATGTTTATTTAACTTTTATATATAGTATGCCAGTTATACTGTCATATTAAGTAAAAAACTAACTTGTGTCTTTACAAACCTTACAATTTTTTATTATTTTTTCCAGGAAAACTCACAAAGATACATTGCTCCAGGCATTATTAGCCATTTTGCATTTGTGGTTTAGGAATTATGTTTAAATACATGTCATGTTCAATGTGGCAGTTATATTGTCATTATGAGTGAAACCAATTTTTTGTATTTGTAAACCTTACCAAAATACCGGATTCTGGTAAAACTCACATAGATACAATATTACAGGAATTTCTAGACATAAAACATGTTTGGTTTTGGAGTTGTGTTTATATAACTTTCATATTTAGTATGACAGTTATACCATTATATTGAGTAAAAAAAATAACTTGTTTCTTTATAAACATTACATTTTTTTTTTTCCAGTAAGACTCACAGATACATTTCTCCAGGTATAATTAGCCATTTATAATGTTTGGTTTAGGAGTTATGTTTAAATAACTGTCATATTGATTGTGGCAGTTATACTGTCATTATGAGTAAAACCTAGATTTTGTATTTGTAAACCTTACCAAAATACCTAATTCTGGTAAAAATCACATAGATACAATATTACAGGCATTTTTAGACATAATGCATGTTTGGTTTTGGAGTTATGTTTATACAACTTTCATATTTAGTATGACAGTTATACCATTATATTGAGTAAAAAAAAAAAATTGTGTCTTTATAAACCTTTTTTTTTTCCAGTAAAACTCACAAAGATACATTTATCCAGGTATAATTAGCCATTTATCATGTTTGGTTTAGGAATTATGTTTAAATAACTGTCATATTGAGTGTGGCAGTTATACTGTCATTATGAGTAAAACCTATTTTTTTGTACCACATCGATACAATATTACAGGAATTTTTAGACATAAAGCATGTTTGGTTTTGGAGTTATGTTTATATAACTTTCATATTTAGTATGAAAGTTATACCATCAAATTGAGTAAAAAAACAAACTAATTTGTATCTTTACAAACCTTACAAAATATTGTTTTCCAGTAAAATTCACAAATATACCTTTCTCTAGGCATTATTAGTCATTTTGCATTCGTGTTTTAGGAGTTATGTTTAAATAACTGTCATATTGAGTGTGGCAGTTATACTGTCACTATGAGTAAAACCTAATTTTTGTTTTTGTAAACCTTACCAAAATACCTGATTCTGATGAAACTCACATATTGCATATTTGGTTTTGGAGTTGTGTTTATATAACTTTCATATATAGTGTGACAGCTATACTGTTATATTGTGTAAAAAAAAAACTAACTTGTGTCTTTACAAACCTTACAAAATATTTTTTCCAGTTAAACTCACAAAGATACATTCCTCAAGGCATTATTAGCCATATTGTCGGATTGATTGCGACAGTATACGTATTTATGAGTTAAACTAATATTTTGTATGAGTAAAACCTAATTTTTGTATTTTTCAACATTACCAAAATACCTGATTCTTGTAAAACTCACATTGATACAATATTACAGGCATTTTTTGACATAATGCATGTTTGGTTTTGGAGTTATGTTTATATAACTTTTACATTTATTATGACAGTTATACAAACATATTGAATAAAAAAAACTAACTTGTGTCTTTACAAACCTTACAAAATAATTTTATTTTCCAGTTAAACTCACAAAGATACCTTTCTCCAGGCAGTATTAGCCATTTAGCATGTTTAAATTAGGAGTTATGTTTAAATAACTGTAATTTTGAACGTGGCAGTTATACTGTCATTATGAGTAAAACCTACTTTTTGTATTTGTAAACCTTACCAAAATACCTGATTCTGGTCAAACTCACATAGATTTAATACTACAGGCATTTTTAGACATAATGCATGTTTGGTTTTGGCGTTATGTTTATATAACTGTCATTTTGAATCTGGTAGTTATACTGTCATTATGAGTAAAAAAACTAACTTCTGTCTTTACAAACCTTACAAAATATTTTTTTTTTCCAGTTAAACTCACAAAGATACATTTACCCAGGCATTATTAGCCATTTAACGTGTTTGGTTTCGGAGTTATGTTTAAATAACTGTCAAATTGAGTGTGGCAGTTATACTGTCATTATGAGTAAAACCTATTTTTTGTATTTGTAAACCTTACCAAAATACCTGATTCTGGTAAAACCCACATCGATACAATATCACAGGAATTTTTAGACACAAAGTATGTTTGGTTTTGGAGTTAAGTTTATATAACTTTCATATTTAGTATGACAGTTATACCATCATATTGAGTAATAAAACACTAATTTGTATCTTTACAAACCTTACAAAATATTGTTTTCCAGTAAAATTCACAAATATACATTTCTCTAGGCATTATTAGTCATTTTGCATTTGTGTTTTAAAGTTAAAGTTAAAGTTAAAGTCCCAATGATTGTCACACACACACTAGGTGTGGTGAAATTTGTCCTCTGCATTTGACCCATCCCCTTGATCACCCCCTGGGAGGTGAGGGGAGCAGCGGTGCAGCGCCCGGGAATCATTTTTGGTGATTTAACCCCCAATTCCAACCCTTGATGCTGAGTGCCAAGCAGGGACGTAATGGGTCCCATTTTTTATAGTCTTTGGTATGACTCGGCCGGGGTTTGAACTCACAACCTACCGATCTCAGGGCGGACACTCTAACCACTAGATAGGAGTTATGTTTAAATAACTGTCATATTGAGGGTGACAGTTATACTGTCACTATGAGTAAAACCTAATTTTTTGATTTGTAAACTTTACCAAATACCTGATTCTGATAAAACTTACATATAATAAATATTACAGACAGGATTGCATGTTTGGTTTTGGAGTTATGTTTATAAAACTTTCATATATAGTATGACAGCTATACTGTAAAATTAAGTTAAAAAAATAACTTTTGTCTTTACAAACCTTACAAAATATTTGTTCCTGTAAAATTCACAAAGATACATTCCTCCAGGCATTATTAGCCATTTTGTCAGATTGATTGTGACAGTATACTCTCATTATGAGAAAAACTAATATTTAGTATTTGTAAACCTTACAAAAACAACTGATTCTAGTAAAAATCACGTAGATACAAAGTTATAGGAATTTTTAGACATAATGCATGTTTGGTTTTGGAGTTATGTTTAAATAATTTTCATATTGAATGTGGCAGTATACTGTCATTATGAGTAAAACCTAATGTTTGTATTTGTCAACCTTACCAAAATACCTGATTCTGGTAAAACTCAAAAAGATACAATATTACAGGCATTTTTAGACAAAATGCATTTTGGTTTTGGAGTTATGTTTATATAACTGTTATTTTGAATATGGCAGTTATACTGTCATTATGAGTAAAACCCAATTTTTGTATTTGTAAACCTCACCAAAATAACTAATTCTGGTAAAACTCACATATATTCAATAATACAGGCATTTTTAGACGGATTGCAAGTTTGGTTTTGGTGTTATATTTATTCAACTTTCATATTTAGTATGACAGTTATACTGTCATATTGAGTAAAAAAAAGCTAACTTGTGTCTTTACAAACCTTAGAAACTATTTTTTTCCTGTAAAACTTACAAAGATACATTTCTCCAGGCATTATTTGACATTTTGCTTGCATGGTTTAGGAGTTATGTTTAAATAACAGTCAGATTGAATGTGACAGTATACTGTAGTTTTTTACTCAATATGCCAGTAATATTCTTAAAATCCTGCGATAATGCGAAAAAATCACTAAAATTGTTTTTCAACATAATTCCTACACCAAACATGCAACATGCCTAATAATGCCTGCTATATTCAATTTGACAGTTATTTAAACATAACTTCCTAACCACACATGCAAATAGGCTAATAAAGCCTAAAACAATGCATCCTTGTGAGTTTTACTCTAAACATATGCTATTTTAAGGCTTGCAAACACAAAAAGTAGTGTTTTACTCATTTTGACAGTAATGTTCTTAAAATCCTGAGATAATGCGAAATAAGCAATAAAAATGTTTTTCAACATAATTCCTACACCAAACATGCAACATGTCTAATAATGCCTGAAGACATGTATCGTTGTTAGTTTTACTAGAAAAAATATATTTTGTAAGTTTTGCAAAGAGTCAAGTAAGTTTTTTTAATTCAATATGACAGTATAACTGTCATACCAAATATGAAAGTTATATAAACATAACTCCAAAACTGAAAATGCATTATGTCGAAAAATGCCTAAAATATTGTATCTATGTGAGTTTTACAAGAATCAGTTAATTTGGTAAGGTGTACAATTACATAAATTAGGGGTTTACTCATAATGATAGTTAACTGCTACATTAAATTTGACTGTTATTTAAACATAACTCCCTAACCACACATGCACAATAGGTTAATAAAGCCTAAAACAATGCATCCTTGTGAGTTTTACTCGAAACATATGCTATTTTAAGGCTTGCAAACACAACAAGTAGTGTTTTACTCATTTTGACAGTAATGTTCTTAAAATCCTGAGATAATGCGAAATAAGCAATAATAATGTTTTTCAACATAATTCCTACACCAAACATGCAACATGTCTAATAATGCCTGAAGACATGTATCTTTGTTAGTTTTACTAGAAAAATTATATTTTGTAAGTTTTGCAAAGAGTCAAATAAGTTTTTTAAATTCAATATGACAGTATAACTGTCATACCAAATATGAAAGTTATATAAACATAACTCCAAAACTGAAAATGCATTATGTCTAAAAATGCCTAAAATATTGTATCTATGTGAGTTTTACAAGAATCAGTTAATTTGGTAAGGTGTACAATTACATAAATTAGGGGTTTACTCATAATGATAGTTAACTGCTACATTAAATTTGACTGTTATTTAAACATAACTCCCTAACCACAAATGCAAAATAGGTTAATAAAGCCTAAAACAATGCATCCTTGTGAGTTTTACTCGAAACATATGCTATTTTAAGGCTTGCAAACACAACAAGTAGTGTTTTACTCATTTTGACAGTAATGTTCTTAAAATCCTGAGATAATGCGAAATAAGCAATAATAATGTTTTTCAACATAATTCCTACACCAAACATGAAACATGTCTAATAATGCCTGAAGACATGTATCTTTGTTAGTTTCACTAGAAAAATTATCTTTTGTAAGTTTTGCAAAGAGGCAAATACGTTTTTTTAATTCAATATGACAGTATAACTGTCATACCAATTATGAAAGTTATATAAACATAACTCCAAAACTGAACATGCATTATGTCTAAAAATACCTGTAATATTGTATCTATGTGAGTTTCACCAGAATCAGGTAATTTAGTAAGGTTTACAAATACAGAAATATTTTCATAATGACAGTATAACTGCTTCATTCAATTTGACTGTTATTTAAACATAACTTCCTAATCACACATTCAAATAAGTTAATAAAGCTTAAAACAATGCATCCTTGTGAGTTTTACTCGAAACATTTGCTATTTTAAGGCTTGCAAACACAAAAAGTAGTTTTTACTCATTATGACAGTAATGTTCTTAAAATCCTGAGATAATGCGAAATAAGCAATAAAAATGTTTTTCAACATAATTCCTACACCAAACAAGCAACATGTCTAATAATGCCTGGATACATGTATCTTTGTTAGTTATACTAGAAAAATTATCTTTTGTAAGTTTTACAAAGACTCAAGTTAGTTTTTTTAATACAATATGACAGTATAACTGTCATACCAAATATGAAAGATATATAAACATAACTCCAAAACTAAACATGCATTATGTCTAAAAATGCCTAAAATATTGTATTTATGTGAGTTTTGCAACAATCAGTTAATTTGGTAAGGTGTACAATTACATAAATTAGGGGTATACTCATAATGACAGATAACTGCTACATTCAATTTGACAGTTATTTAAACATAACTTCTAACCACACATGCAAAATAGGCTAATAAAGTCTAAAACAATGCATCCATGTGAGTTTTACTCGAAACATATGCTATTTAAAAGTTTGCAAACACAAAAAGTAGTTTTTTACTCATATGACAGTAATGTTCTGAAAATCCTGAGATAAAGCGAAATAAGCAATAAAAATGTTTTTCAACATATTTCCTACACCAAACATGCAACATGTCTAATAATGCGTGAAGACGTGTATCTTTGTTAGTTTTACTTGAAAAATTATCTTTTGTAAGTTTTTCAAAGAGGCAAGTTAGTTTTTTTAATACAATATGACAGTATAACTGTCATACCAAATATGAAATATATATAAACATAACTCCAAAATTGAACATTCATTATGTCTAAAAATGCCTAAAATATTGTATCTATGTGAGTTTCACTAGAATCAGGTAATTTGGTAAGGTTTACAAATCACTTTTTTTTTTTCATAATGAAAAAAAAATTACTAGAAAAATTATCTTCTGTAAGTTTTGCCATGACGCAAGTTAGTTTTTTTAATTCAATATGACAGTATAAATGTCATACCAAATATAAAAGTTATATAAACATAACTCCAAAACTGAACATGCATTATGTCTAAAAATGACTAAAATATTACATCTATGATAGTGTTAAAAGAATCAGTTAATTTGGTAAGGTGTACAATTACATAAATTAGGGGTTTACTAATAATGACAGATAACTGCTAAATTCAATTTGACAGTTATTTAAATATAACTTCCTAACCACACATGCAAAATAGCCTAATACAGCCTAAAACAATGCATCCTTGTGAGTTTTACTCGAAACATATGCTATTTTAAGGCTTGCAAACACAAAAAGTAATTATGCCTGGAGAAATGTATCTTTGTGAGTTTTACTGGGAAAACATTTTTTTGTAAGGTTTATAAAGACAAAAGTTAGTTTTTTTTTTAACTCAATATGATGGTATAACTGTCAAACTAAATATAAAAGTAATATAAACATAATTCCAAAACCAAACTCCTAAACCAAACTTGCAATCCGTCTTAAACTGCCTGTAATATTGAATCTATATGAGTGTCACATTCAATCTGACAGCTATTTAAACATAACTCCTAAACCACACATGCAAAATGACTAATAATGCCGAGAAAAATGTAGCTCTGTAAATTTTAATGGAAAAAAATATTTTGTAAGGTTTTTAAAATTACAAGTTTGTTATTTTTTACTCAATTTCACAGTATAACTGTCATACTAAATATGAAAGTTATATACACATAACTCTAAAACCAAACTTGCAATCCGTCTAAAAATGCCTGTAATATTGAATCTATGTGAGTTTTACCAAAATCAGGTATATTGGTAAGTTTTACAAATACAAAAATTAGGTTTTCCTCATAATGACAGTATATCTGCCACACTCAATATGACAGTTTTTTAAACATAACTCATAAAAAACAAATGCAAAATGACTAAAAATGCCTGGAAAAATGTATCTTTGTGAATTTTAATGAAAAAAAAAATATTTTGTAAGGTTTGTAAAGACATAAATTAGTTTTTTTTTTACTTAATACAACTGTCATACTATATATGAAAGTTATATAAACATAACTCCAAAACCAAATATGTTTTATGTCTAAAAATGCCTGTAATATTGAATCTATGTGAGTTTTACCAGAATCTGGTATTTTGGTAAGGTTTACAAATACAAAAAATAGGTTTTACTCATAATGACAATATAACTGCCACATTTAACATGACAGGTATTTAAACATAATTCCTAAACCGGTAAGGTTTACAAATACAAAAAATAGGTTTTACTCATAATGACAATATAACTGCCACATTTAACATGACAGGTATTTAAACATAATTCCTAAACCAAACATGATAAATGCCTAATAATGCCTGGAGAAATGTATCTTTGTGAGTTTTACTGGAAAAAACGAATTTGTAAGGTTTATAAAGATACAAGTTAAATTTTTTACTCAATATGATGATATAACTGTCATACAAAATATGAAAGATATATTATCATAACTCCAAAACCAATGAATCTATGTTCGTTTTACTAGAATCAGGTATTTTGGTAAGGTTTACAAAAACAAAAAATAGGTTTTACTCATAATGACAGTATAACTGCCACATTCAATATGACAGTTATGTAAACATAACTCCTAAACCACACATGCAAAATGGTTAATAATGCCTGGAGAAATTTATCTTTTTATGTTTTACAGGAAAAAAAAACAATTTTGTAAGGTTTGTAAAGACTGCGATGAGATGGCGACTTGTCCAGGGTGTACGCCGCCTTCCGCCCGATTGTAGCTGAGATAGGCTCCAGCGCCCCCCGCGACCCCAAAGGGAATAAGCTGTAGAAAATGGATGGATGAATGGGTTTGTAAAGACACAAGTTATTTTTTTCTTACTCAATATGACAGTAAAACTGTCATACTAAATGAAAAAAATATATAAATATAACTCCAAAACCAAACATGCATTATGTCTAAAAATGCCTGTAATATTGTATTCATGTGAGTTTAACTAGAATCAGTTGTTTTTGTAAGGTTTGCAAATACAAAATATTGGTTTAACTCACTATGACAGTATACTGTCACATTCAATCTGACAGTTATTTAAATATAATTCCTAAACCAAACATGTTTTATGTCTAAAAATTCCTGTAATATTGTATCTATATGAGTTTTACCAGAATCAGGTATTTTGTTAAGGTTTACAAATAAAAAAAATTATTTATTTACTCATAATGACAATATAACTGCCACACTCAACATGACAGTTATTTAAACATAATTCCTAAACCAAACATGATACATGGCTAATAATGCCTGGAAAAAAAATTTATTTGTGATGTTTACTAGGAACAAATATTTTGTAAGGTTTGTAAAGACAAAAGTTAGTTTTTTTTTACTCAATATGATGGTATAACTGTCATACTAAATATGAAAGTTATATAAACATAATTCCAAAACCAAACTCCTAAACCAAACTTGCAATATGTCTTAAACTGCCTGTAATATTTAATCTATGTGAGTTTTACCAGAATCAGGTATTTTGGTAAGGTTTACAAATACAAAACTTGGGTTTTACTCATAATGACAGTATAATTGCAACATTTGATATGACAGTTATTTAAACATAACTCCTAAACCAAACATGATAAATGGCTGGCTAATAATGCCTGGAGAAATGTATCAGTGTGAGTTTTACTGAAAACAACTAATTTGTAAGGTTTATAAAGACACAAGTTAGTTTTTTTATTGAATATGATGGTATAACTGTCATACTAAATATGAAAGTTATATAAATATAACTCCAAAACCAAACATACATTATGTCTAAAAATGCCTTTAATATTGCATCTATGTGAGTTTTACCAGAATCAGGTATTTTGGTAAGGTTTACAATTACAAAAAATAGGTTTTTATTTATAATGACACACGATACAATAACTACCCCACTCAATATGACAGTTATTTAAACATAACTCCTAAACCAAACATGATAAATGGCTAATTATGCCTGGAGAAATGTACCTTTGTGAGTTGTGGGGGGAAAAAAAATGTAAGGTTTATAAAGACACAAGTTTTTTTTTACTCAATATGATGGTATAACTGTCATACTAAATATGAAAGTTGTACAAACATAACTCCAAAACCAAACATGCATTATGTCTAAAAATGCCTGCAATATTGTATCTATGTGATTTTTACCAGAATCAGGTATTTTTGGTAAGGTTTACAAATACAAAAAATAGGTTTTACTCATAATGACAGTATA
Organism: Nerophis lumbriciformis; assembly: GCF_033978685.3. NCBI lineage: Eukaryota > Metazoa > Chordata > Actinopteri > Syngnathiformes > Syngnathidae > Nerophis > Nerophis lumbriciformis. The sequence continues at coordinate 21,747,225 of NC_084585.2, forward strand.
CTGTCACATTCAACCTGACAGTTATTTAAACATAACTCCTAAACCACAAATACAAAATGGCTAATAATGCCTGGAGAAATGTATCTTTGTGAGTTTTCCTGGAAAAAAAAAAATATTTTATAAGGTTTGTAAAGACACAAGTTAGGTTTTTTTTACTTAATATGACAGTATAACTGTCATACTAAATATGAAAGTTATATAAACATAACTCCAAAACCAAACATGCTTTATGTCTAAAAATACCTGCAATATTGTATCGATGTGGGTTTTACCAGAATCAGGTATTTTGGTAAAAATTACAAATACAAAAAATAGGTTTTACTCATAATGACAGTATAACTGCCACACTCAATATGACAGTTGTTTAAACATAACTCCTAAACCAAACATGATAAAAGGCTAATTATGCCTGGAGAAATGTATCTTTGTGAGTTTTACTGGGAACATTTTGTAAGGTTTATAAAGACACAAGTTATCTTATTTTTTTTTACTCAATAGGATGGTATGACTGTCATACTAAATATAAAAGTTGTATAAACATAACTCCAAAACCAAACATGCATGATGTCTAAAAATGCCTGCAATATTGTATCTATGTGCGTTTTACCAGAATCAGGTATTTTGGTAAGGTTTACAAATACAAACATTGGGTTTTACTCATAATGAAAGTATAACTGCCATATTCAAAATAACAGTTATTTAAACATAACTCCTAAACTAAACATGCTAAATAGCTATAAATGCCTGGAGAAATGTATCTTTGTGAGTTTTACTAGAAAAAAATATTTTGTAAGGTTTGTAAAGACAAAAGTTATTTTTTTTTACTCAATATGATGGTTTAACTGTCAAACTAAATATAAAAGTAATATAAACATAATTCCAAAACCAAACTCCTAAACCAAACTTGCAATCCGTCTTAAACTGCCTGTAATATTGAATCTATATGAGTTTTACCAGAATCAGGTATTTTGGTAAGGTTTACAAATAAAAAACTTGGGTTTTACTCATAATGACAGTATAACTGCATTATTTGATATGACAGTTATTTAAACATAACTCCTAAACCAAACATGATAAATGGCTAATAATGCCTGGAAAAATGTATATGAACATAACTCCAAAACCAAACATGCATTATGTCTAAAAATGCCTGTAATATTGTATCTATGTGAGTTTTACCAGAATCAGGTATTTTGGTAAGGTTTATAAATACAAAATTTAGGTTTTACTCATAATGACAGTATAACTGCCATATTCAAAATAACAGTTATTTAAACATAACTCCTAATCCAAACATGATAAATGGCTAATAATGCCTGGAGAAATGTATCATGGTGAGTTTTACTGGAAACAAATAATTTGTAAGGTTTATAAAGACACAAGTTAGTTTTTTTATTTAATATGATGGTATAACTGTCATACTAAATATGAAAGTTATATAAACATAACTCCAAAACCAAACATGCATTATGTCTAAAAATGCTTATAATTTTGTATCCATGTGAGTTTTACTAGAATCAGTTGTTTTTGTAAGGTTTACAAATACAAAATATTAGTTTTACTCATAATGACAGTATACTGTCACAATTAATCTGACAAAATGGCTAATAATGCCTAGAGGAATGTATCTTTGTGAGTTTTACTGGAAAAAATATTTTGTAAAGTTTGTAAAGACACAAGTTAGTTGTTTTTTTACACAATTTAACAGTATAGCTGTCATACTATATATGAAAGTTATATAAACATAATTCCAAAACCAAATATGCAATCCGTCTAAAAATGCCTGTAATATTGAATATATGTGAGTTTTATCAGAATCGGGTATTTTGGTAAGGTTTACGAATACAAAAATTAGGTTTTACTCATAATGACAGTAATCTCACAAAG